>NC_086325.1:23634449-23934449 GCF_036172605.1 Pelobates fuscus
ACACTATAGCTTAATGAAGTGGTTCTGGTGTCTATAGCTGGTCCCTGCAGGCTTTTTAATGTAAACACACACTGTGTGCAGCACTGGCTTTAGTTCATATGGCAGATCATATGGGTGGGGCATTGTGATGTCACATGGGGGGGCGGCAAATTTATATTTTGTCTAGGGCGGCAAAAATCCTTGCACCGGCTCTGATCCTGGGCAGGTGCACCAGTGTACTGGTGACCCACAGGAGGGGAGTGCACTGATTGCACTGCACTCTCCTTCTGCCCAGACCCGTCTTGACCGCAGTGCAAGTGCCCTCTGCCCCTAATTTACAGTGGCTCACACTCACAACGAGCAGTGCCTGGAGCCCTTTGCAGAGACGGAAACAAAGAGGTTCTGCGGCAGCTAGCCGTCCTGCAAGCATTGCATTAAACAGCTGTTCCCCATGCAGCCACAGGTGGCGTTGTGCTGGGAGACTGTGATTACTCTTCACTTCCTCCCAGCCTACAGAGCAGCGCATGGGGGAGAGAGAGGAGGAGGCATGATTTAATCTTGAATAAATCCTCTAAGCAAACCTTTATAAATTTGGGGGGATCAGCTCTGTTTCCACAGTTTATTGGTGTTTACTCTGATGTCTGTATTAATATTGAGGGATGTCTAAGTAGTAACGTCAGTGTGTGTCAGCAGGGCCAGCCGTTGGGGTGGGCAAGCTGTGCGGTCACGCAGGGTGCCATGACAACAGAGGCACCCGGCGGTCAACACAGCTCACAAGTTGGGTACACCAGCATATTTAATTTAAACGATTCGCTGGTGGTCCACTGGTGCGCACCAGCAGTAGGTGCAGTCAGATCATATCCTCTCCCTCGTGGTTCCGGCGCTCAGTTAGTGAGTCAGAGCACAGGCTCAGAGATTCTCAGCCTGTGCTCTGACAACATTGAAAGTCAGAGCCGTGAAGGAGTGGGTATGGCAAAGAGCTACTGATTAGCATAACATCAATATCCGTTATAAAACCAGGAAAAGGTGGGCATGGATGGTGAACTGATTTGGTGGCGCAATGGGCCACTTGACTGGTTTTGCCCCCCAGGCCTAAGGCTGCCAGCCCTCCCCTGATTGGTTGTGTGAATTAAAACTATGACACCAATTTCTAATGAAATCTGCACTTTTTGTACAATGAGAAAAATAGGACACACTTCACACATAAAACACTTAAGCAAGCTAACGTGCTTTAGGAGTGTGGGGTGTTCATATAATATCTTCATGGTGATGTTATTTACTCCATTTCACCTTTAGAAAATAGTTATAGGGATACTCTAAACACCAAAACAACTTTAGCTTAATGAAACATTTCTGAGATGGACCAGGATTGCAGTCATGTTTTATGGTGTTTCTTTTGTGGTGATTAATTGTACAAGGGGGACCCTAAATCTAACAGAATACAGAAACACACTAAGGTTAAAAATAAAAATATGTCTCTTTAACCGTCGAGTGTTCCTTTACGCGATGTCCCAATGTCCCAGCTGTGTTTATTGTATTAACAGAATAAATATGTAACTTACCAAGAGCATAATCTGGCTTGTTTCCTGAAAAGCAAAGGGAATAACAGAATTAGAAACTGGCTGTATAGATCTCAGTATTGTTTATCGGGTAATAAAAAGTGAACATAAGGATGAAAACTGGAGCCCTATCAGTCAGATACAGTAAAAGGCCAGTGATCACACAGTGTGTGTAAATATAAACCGTTTAAACCCACTAGGAAGGAATACTCTGTATAGCTGGTATAAGGCATCATCCTCCTGTCTGTGTCTTACCTGAACTCTTCTTCCTCCACAGAATAATCCCAACAACAAGAACGAGGACGATCAGTGCACCAACAACAATACCAATAATCACGCCAATATTCCCACTATCTGGCTTGGGACCTGTATAACAGAAATAAAATATTTTCTTAAAGATAAATAGTCTAAAAATTAATAATAGAAGTTGTTAAAATGTCCCATTCTGCCTGTATGTCATGTTATCACTGGTATCATATCCTGACAGCAGCTGCCGGGAGAATATATTAAGATCCTCTGAGATTGTATCGACAAGAGAAGCTGGAATCCAAGTATCTTCACATATTATACATACAATCCTATATCTGTGGTTAATTACAATGTATGGTAATAACATGGGTGTGAATCTGTACCCTGCTCATGGCCTTACAGAGTTATAATAAAGCTCTCATGTGACCATGTCTTAAAGGAACACACCAGCACGCCGCAGTTGTTATGGTGCCAGGAGTGCCCTGATTCCATCCCACAGTAAGAAACCATTTTAGCAAGGCGAAACCATTTTAGCATAGAAGGCTTATCAATAAACTGCAAGGGAGAGGTATTAGCAGTAGAAAGAGGGAAGTGCTCATGGCATTGTACAAAACACTGGTGAGATATCAGTTGGAGTATTGTACGCAGTACTGGAGACCGTATCTCCAGAAGGATATAGATACTTTAGAGTGAGTTCAGAGAAGGGCTACTAAACTGGTTCATGGATTGCAGGATAAAACTTACCAGGAAAGGTTAAAGGATCTTAACATGTATAGCTTGGAGGAAAGACGAGACAGGGGGGATATGACAGAAACATTTAAATACATAAAGGGAATCAACACAGTAAAGGAGGAGACTATATTTAAAAGAAGAAAAACTACCACAACAAGAGGACATAGTCTTAAATTAGAGGGGCTGAGGTTTAAAAATAATATCCGGAAGGATTACTTTACTGAGAGGGTAGTGGATGCATGGAATAGCCTTCCAGCTGAAGTGGTAGAGGTTAACACAGTAAAGGAGTTTAAGCATGCGTGGGATAGGCATAAAGCTATCCTAATTATAAGATAAGGCAAGGGACTAATTAAAGTATTTTTAAAAACTGGGCAGACTAGATGGGTCGAATGGTTCTTATCTGCCATCACATTCTATGCTTCTACCTAATTACCTGGTGCAATGGGCACCCGTGGCAGCATCTGCCACATCCAGTCTTAGGAGCATGGGAGGAGTCAATGGTAAGACCTTAGGAAAGTGGTAATCAAACCTTGTTTGGGGTCAGACCCGGGTATTTTTGTAACCTAGTCACAACCCTGTTCTAATAACAAGCATAGGCTGCTATGGTGGTTGAACAGTTCCTTTTCTTAGAACAGAAACTAAAATGTGTATGGTTTTTACATATTTCTTGGTATAAAGGATTTTTTTTTTAAATTAAGTGTGTAAGAAAGTAAAATATACACACTAAAATAGAGGCTCCAAATCCCATTCTCAGTGACAGTAAGATTGGGAAGTAATTTCAGTAATTACAGCTGACACTTACCCCATATCACAATGAGTGGCTCTTTCAGGCTGCTGTGATCCACGTGACAGGCGTAACTCTCTCCCTCCACTGGTTGTACTTCCACTGTGGCCCTGATCTGATAAGTACCGTCAGTATTGGGGAGAACCTGTTTGGCCTCATCCGTGGGTATCTCTACCCCATTTTTCTTCCAATTCACATCCACATCCCGGGGGTAAAACCCGTACACCTGGCAATGAAGCTCGGTGACCCCATCTGATTGCTGACTGAAAACCTTCACCTCTGGGCGAACTGAGATAAGAGAATGGGAAAATAATGTAAACACATTTAATTGTTTCTGGAGGAAGTTTGTAGAATGTCTTGCCTTTTTTTCATGCCGCACCAGTGTCATTGTGGCTAATTCCGCTGCCCGCACCTTCTCTTTGGCTGAGATCATCAATCTTGAAGATCTCAGCCAATCCAATGCTTTACCAAAGGTAGGTTATTAATTTATTTCTACAGTTGTTATAGCAATCTATTCAATATTACTCTCGTAGGAAGTGCTGTTATATGGTGTATATTTGATACTGGTTCTTGATCAAATGTGTAGCAGAGAAATCCTTTCAGCTCCTTATATTATTAGAGTTAAAATTGTTAAACAAAAAAGTGCAAATAATACTAAGAATAATGGTAAAACAGTATTAAATTATTAGCTGCTAAACACATAAAAGATTATTCCTAAAATCTTAGAACAAATAGTGCATTGAAAGTGTAAGCGCTTAGTAGATCGGTCCCATAGTAGATTCTAATTGGTTCTAATACAGATATATTAGCAATATTGTGCAGAGCCTATATGTCTATGCACACTTCCCCAGTGGTGTGCAAGATATATATATATATATATAGAGAGAGAGAGAGAGAGTATTAAATAGGAATATACCAATAAACGTAAATTGTATAAAATAATAAAAATGTATTATGTTCAAAACACTAACTATTGCTATAAATAGCTACTAACACAGTAAAAATAAGTGATGATGGGTTCCAATAATCACTAAATGATGCAACAGAGTCAGTGATATAAAAAAATAAGTAAAGTGTTCCTGTGGAATATATTCCCACTCCTTCACAGGCAGCAAGACCCGTTTGGCAATTGGAGCCTTAACTGCTGGATGATATCCTTATGGAGGCTGATAATTTAAAAGCTTGTTCTTGTGTCCAGATTGATACTTTTGTAGCAGATGGATCCGTTAAAGCGGCACTGTCATGCCGAATCCTGTTTTTTTATTAACCCCCCCTCCCGCCTCCACTACATCCAATTGACCCCTTAGTCACCCCCAAATGCCCCTAAGCCCCCCCACATTACCTATTTTTTATTCTTTATCTTCTGCCCCGATCTTTATTCAGGGTGCCGCCATCTTTGTGTGGGTAGATGAAGTCCCTGTGGGACACGTCATCTACCCACACTACACAGACTGTGAGATTCCCACACATGCCCAGTGAAACACCTGGACATGCGAACGGGAATTTCACCTATTCCTTCATTCATCAGACAGACGAATGAATGAATAGAAAAAAATCAAACGAACAAACAAACACAGAATATCAGTGTTCGTTTGTTCGGTTTATTACAAGGAGGGAGCTACCGGCGTGCAGCTCCCTCCTTGTAATATGTAAAGACAGAAGCGGCAGGGAGCTGTGCTCCCTGCCACTTCATAAGCTCCCAGGTCCCCCCCTCACTCTATGGGGGTCAATATGACCCCCATAATAGCATAAGGGAGATTAAAATCTCCCCAATGCCCCTACTCGCTATACCGAGAGTAGGGGCTGCTCACTGTAAAAAAAATGGTAATGGGGGGGGGGACGACCTACTGTCCTCCCCCGCCGGCCCCCACCTGTGGGCGGCGGGTGGGGGCCATAATGGTAATAAGGGGGGGGACACCTACTGTCCTCCCCCCTCCGGCCCCCACCCCTGGGCGGCGGGTGGGGGCCATAATGGTAATAAGGGGGGGGGACCTACTGTCCTCCCCCCTCCGGCCCCCACCCCTGGGCGGCGGGTGGGGGCCATAATGGTAATAAGGGGGGGACACCTACTGTCCTCCCCCGGCCCCCACCCCTGGGCGGTGGGTGGGGGCCATAATGGTAATAAGGGGGGGACCTACTGTCCTCCCCCCCCGGCCCCCACCCCTGGGCGGCAGGTGGGGGCCATAATAGTAATAAGGGGGGGGACCTACTGTCCTCCCCCTCGGCCCCCACCCCTGGGCGGCGGGTGGGGGCCATAATAGTAATAAGGGGGGGGACCTACTGTCCTCCCCCCCGGCCCCTACCCCTGGGCGGCGGGTGGGGGCCATAATAGTAATAAGGGGGGGGACCTACTGTCCTCCCACCCCCGGCCCCCACCCCTGGGCGGCGGGTGGGGGCCATAATGATAATGGGGGGGGGGGACCTACTGTCCTCCCCCCGCCCCCACCCCTGGGCGGCGGGTGGATGCACTAAGTAAATTCCCCCCCCATTAAGGTGACTAGGGGTCCCCAAGCCCCTAGTCACCCACCCCCCACCCAAATAAAAATGCCCCTACCTACCCCCCTCACCCTAAAAAATAGTGAGGGGGGAATAAAATTTCTAACCTGTAAAGTAAAATTAAACTTACCATTCAACGTCTTCTTTTTTCTAAAATCTTCATTTTTCAGCCCCAAAAAAGGCCAAATAAAAAAACATCATACCCGTCGAACTAAAAATAAAAAACCAGAGCGAAAAAAAAAAAAAAACGCAGACTGAGCTCCGCAGGGCGGGGGATTCTCTTCTCTCCGTTAAACTTTTTCTTTGTCTCTGTGAAAGACAATAGTAAATCTGTCTTGACAGCTATGTAGTAGACTCTATACTGTATTAACCAGTGGAAGTTTATATTACCATATTGTATTGCATATTCATATTATACTGAATATTCATTGATTATTGTCATGCATGTTACTCATTATTATTATTTAAATTGTTAAAAATAAAAATGTATCTATTTTATAAACAATTTGTGATTTTATTTATATGGTATACATTTCACTTACACGATACGTTCTTTGGGATCTGAGCATTAAAATAGTGGGTAATTCTCTCTGTTTACTATTATTATCCCATATATATCCCCACAATGTGCAGGGGAAGAGCTGGATGGAATGGCAGACTGTGCAGGGGGAGGGGGAGCGCTGGATGGAATGGCAGACTGTGCAGAGGGAGGTGGAGAGCTGGATGGAATGGGAGACTGTGCAGGGGGAGGGGGAGAGCTGGATGGAATGGCAAACTGTGCAGGGGGAGGGGGAGAGCTGGATGGAATGGCAGACTGTGCAGGGGGAGGGGGAGAGCTGGGTGGAATGGCAGACTGTGCAGGGGGAGGGGAGAGCTGGATGGAATGGCAGACTGTGCAGGGGGAGGGGAGAGCTGGATGGAATGGCAGACTGTGCAGGGGGAGGTGGAGAGCTGGATGGAATGGCAGACTGTGCAGAGGGAGGGGGAGAGCTGGATGGAATGGCAGACTGTGCAGGGGGAGGGGAGAGCTGGATGGAATGGCAGACTGTGCAGGGGGGGTGGAGAGCTGGATGGAATGGCAGACTGTGCAGAGGGAGGTGGAGAGCTGGATGGAATGGCAGACTGTGCAGAGGGAGGTGGAGAGCTGGATGGAACGGCAGACTGTGCAGAGGGAGCGCTGGATGGAATGGCAGACTGTGCAGGGGGAGGTGGAGAGCTGGATGGAATGGCAGACTGTGCAGGGGGAGGGGGAGAGCTGGATGGAATGGCAGACTGTGCAGGGGGAGGTGGAGAGCTGGATGGAATGGCAGACTGTGCAGAGGGAGGGGGAGAGCTGGATGGAATGGCAGACTGTGCAGGGGGAGGGGGAGAGCTGGATGGAATGGCAGACTGTGCAGAGGGAGGTGGAGAGCTGGATGGAATGGCAGACTGTGCAGGGGGTGGGGGAGAGCTGGATGGAATGGCAGACTGTGCAGGGGGTGGGGGAGAGCTGGATGGAATGGCAGACTGTGCAGAGGGAGGTGGAGAGCTGGATGGAATGGCAGGCTGTGAAGGGTGGAGGTGGAGAGCTGGATGGAATGGCAGACTGTGCAGGGGGAGAGCTGGGTGGAATGGCAGGCTGTGCAGGGTGGAGGGGGGGGTTGATTTATAATGAGGAGGCAGAGAGAGCCAGGGGTAGCTGTATGCATAGACAGAGAACACTATGACTATCATAGCAGCTACCCATCTCCTGCCGGTATAACCCCGCCCCCCGATATAACCCCGCCCCCGTAGTACAGCTACCCATCTCCTGCCTGTATAACCCCGCCCACAGTATCTGCAGTACAGCTAGCCATCTCCTGCCGGTATAACCCCGCCCCCCGATATAACCCCGCCCCCAGTATCCGCAGTACAGCTACCCATCTCCTGCCGGTATAACCCCGCCCCCCATATAACCCCGCCCACAGTATCTGCAGTACAGCTCCCCATCTCCTGCCGGCGTTGAAAGCTCTCATATCAGACACTCTGCGAAACGAATCCAGACAGAGGACTAAGGACAGTCTCATCGACAACTGACACAAAGACAGCAAGTCGTTATCTGGCCATTCTTCCCGAAATTGGGAAAACTCCGCCCCACCAGCACAACCCCGCCCCCGCCAACATAACCCCACCCCCACATCACAACCCCGCCCCCGCCAACATAACCCCGCCCCCGCCAACATAACCCCACCCCCACATCACAACCCCGCCCCCGCCAACATAACTCCACCCCCACAACACAACCCCGCCCCTGCCTAATACATACAGCCATATGTCTATGCTCACCCATACCATGCCCCCACCGTGTAGCCCCTCCCCTATCTCTCCCGTGTAGCCCCTCCCCCACACCCACCTCTCCTGTCCAGCTCCTCACCCATCCCCCGTATAGCTCCCCATACCCAGCCCCACCTCCCCTTGTAGCCCCTCCCCCATCTCCCCCGTGCAGCCCCTCCCCCATACCCAGCCCCACCTCCCCGTGCAGCCCCTCCCCCATACCCAGCCCCACCTCCCCGTGCAGCCCCTCCCCCATACCCAGCCCCACCTCCCCGTGCAGCCCCTCCCCCATACACAGCACCCCCTCCCCCTTGCCGTGTAGCCCCTCCCCCATACCCAGCACCCACCTCTCCTGTCCAGCTCCTCCTTGCCGTACTGGATGTATTTTCTCAGGTATTCGATGCAGAGATTCTCCAGGTAATTCTTGTTTCTCTCCCCCTTTCTCACCTCCGGGCTGTTCCATCTCTGTGCGCTGATCTGAGCCTGGTCTGTGATCGGAATATAAACCCAGCGCTCGGTATCCAGAGCCAGCAAATCCTTCCCGTCATAACCGTATTGCTGATACCCCCCGATACTGCCATCATCTCTCAGCTCACAGCCGTACATCAACTGGAAGGAATGGAAACCTGCAAAAACAGACACTGAGTGTGAGGGAGAGTGACAGACACTGAGTGTGAGAGAGAGTGACAGACACTGAGTGTGAGTGAGAGTGACAGACACTGAGTGTGAGAGAGAGTGACAGACACTGAGTGTGAGAGAGAGTGACAGACACTGAGTGTGAGTGAGAGTGACAGACACTGAGTGTGAGAGAGAGTGACAGACACTGAGTGTGAGAGAGAGTGACAGACACTGAGTGTGAGTGAGAGTGACAGACACTGAGTGTGAGAGAGAGTGACAGACACTGAGTGTGAGAGAGAGTGACAGACACTGAGTGTGAGAGAGAGTGACAGACACTGAGTGTGAGAGAGAGTGACAGACACTGAGTGTGAGAGAGAGTGACAGACACTGAGTGTGAGTGAGAGTGACAGACACTGAGTGTGAGTGAGAGTGACAGACACTGAGTGTGAGTGAGAGTGACAGACACTGAGTGTGAGTGAGAGTGACAGACACTGAGTGTGAGAGAGAGTGACAGACACTGAGTGTGAGAGAGAGTGACAGACGCTGAGTGTGAGAGAGAGTGACAGACGCTGAGTGTGAGAGAGAGTGACCGACGCTGAGTGTGAGAGAGAGTGACAGACACTGAGTGTGAGAGAGAGTGACAGACACTGAGTGTGAGGGAGAGTGACAGACACTGAGTGTGAGAGAGAGTGACAGACACTGAGTGTGAGTGAGAGTGACAGACACTGAGTGTGAGAGAGAGTGACAGACACTGAGTGTGAGAGAGAGTGACAGACACTGAGTGTGAGAGAGAGTGACAGACACTGAGTGTGAGAGAGAGTGACAGACACTGAGTGTGAGAGAGAGTGACAGACACTGAGTGTGAGAGAGAGTGACAGACACTGAGTGTGAGAGAGAGTGACAGACACTGAGTGTGAGAGAGAGTGACAGACACTGAGTGTGAGTGAGAGTGACAGACACTGAGTGTGAGAGAGAGTGACAGACACTGAGTGTGAGAGAGAGTGACAGACACTGAGTGTGAGAGAGAGTGACAGACACTGAGTGTGAGAGAGAGTGACAGACACTGAGTGTGAGAGAGAGTGACAGACACTGAGTGTGAGAGAGAGTGACAGACACTGAGTGTGAGAGAGAGTGACAGACACTGAGTGTGAGAGAGAGTGACAGACGCTGAGTGTGAGAGAGAGTGACAGACACTGAGTGTGAGAGAGAGTGACAGACGCTGAGTGTGAGAGAGAGTGACAGACGCTGAGTGTGAGAGAGAGTGACAGACGCTGAGTGTGAGAGAGAGCGACAGACGCTGAGTGTGAGTGAGAGCGACAGACGCTGAGTGTGAGTGAGAGCGACAGACGCTGAGTGTGAGTGAGAGCGACAGACGCTGAGTGTGAGTGAGAGCGACAGACGCTGAGTGTGAGTGAGAGCGACAGACGCTGAGTGTGAGTGAGAGCGACAGACGCTGAGTGTGAGTGAGAGCGACAGACGCTGAGTGTGAGTGAGAGCGACAGACGCTGAGTGTGAGTGAGAGCGACAGACGCTGAGTGTGAGTGAGAGCGACAGGCGCTGAGTGTGAGTGAGAGCGACAGGCGCTGAGTGTGAGAGAGAGCGACAGGCGCTGAGTGTGAGTGAGAGCGACAGACGCTGAGTGTGAGTGAGAGCGACAGACGCTGAGTGTGAGTGAGAGCGACAGACGCTGAGTGTGAGTGAGAGCGACAGACGCTGAGTGTGAGTGAGAGCGACAGACGCTGAGTGTGAGTGAGAGCGACAGACGCTGAGTGTGAGTGAGAGCGACAGACGCTGAGTGTGAGTGAGAGCGACAGACGCTGAGTGTGAGTGAGAGCGACAGACGCTGAGTGTGAGTGAGAGCGACAGACGCTGAGTGTGAGTGAGAGCGACAGACGCTGAGTGTGAGTGAGAGCGACAGACGCTGAGTGTGAGTGAGAGCGACAGACGCTGAGTGTGAGTGAGAGCGACAGACGCTGAGTGTGAGTGAGAGCGACAGACGCTGAGTGTGAGTGAGAGCGACAGACGCTGAGTGTGAGTGAGAGCGACAGACGCTGAGTGTGAGTGAGAGCGACAGACGCTGAGTGTGAGTGAGAGCGACAGACGCTGAGTGTGAGTGAGAGCGACAGACGCTGAGTGTGAGTGAGAGCGACAGACGCTGAGTGTGAGTGAGAGCGACAGACGCTGAGTGTGAGTGAGAGCGACAGACGCTGAGTGTGAGTGAGAGCGACAGACGCTGAGTGTGAGTGAGAGCGACAGACGCTGAGTGTGAGTGAGAGCGACAGACGCTGAGTGTGAGTGAGAGCGACAGACGCTGAGTGTGAGTGAGAGCGACAGACGCTGAGTGTGAGTGAGAGCGACAGACGCTGAGTGTGAGTGAGAGCGACAGACGCTGAGTGTGAGTGAGAGCGACAGACGCTGAGTGTGAGTGAGAGCGACAGACGCTGAGTGTGAGTGAGAGCGACAGACGCTGAGTGTGAGTGAGAGCGACAGACGCTGAGTGTGAGTGAGAGCGACAGACGCTGAGTGTGAGTGAGAGCGACAGACGCTGAGTGTGAGTGAGAGCGACAGACGCTGAGTGTGAGTGAGAGCGACAGACGCTGAGTGTGAGTGAGAGCGACAGACACTGAGTGTGAGAGATACCGGGAGTGAGAGTGACAGACACTGAGTGTGAGTAAGAGTGACAGACACTGAGTGTGAGTGATACTGGGATTGTGCAGATGATGCAGGGAGTGGATGACTGACAAAACTCAGGAAGATTTCAATGACAGTCTGTAAGTGGCAGTGTGAGGGGAATGAGTGAGTGACAGTGTGAGTGAATGGTTAATGAGGAGCTGCTCAGCATTATAAAGTTGACACACAATGAAGGGAATTCATACCAAACATACTTTTACAATATGCTGTGATTACGGCACAGACCTAACCGCTATCCTGAATCCTTATCCTATGGTGACATCTAGTGGGCAATACTAGTAACTGCGGGTAGAAAAGATTCATTGGATTTATTTTAATCTGTGCACAACACATCCCTCTTTCCAAGTAATAGTCTGGACAATCTCTGAAATAGTTCAGTTTGCTGCAATGTTTTAGGGATTAAGAGATGTCCCTTCTATCTTACTTTTATATCAGAAATCAGCATTTATTTATTTTTTAACAAAACTATTAAAGGGACCCTATAGTCACCAGAACAGCTACAGCTTAATGCATTTGTTCTGGTGTCTATAGACTGTCCCTGCAGCCGTTTTGCTGATAACACTGCCTTTTCAGAGGAACACCTCCAGTGGCCACTCCTCAGACCTACATTTTAAGGGGGCAGGCCATCTAAATGCTGGCGCATTGTAGCATTTGCTGCACATGCACCCTTGCCATGCTTTGGGAGCAAAATCCTTGTAACAGGCAGGATAGGGTGCACAGAGTTTCTTACAGTTGCTACTTGTAGCATGACTTCACTAAAGCAGGAATAAAATCTACAAAAGTGGTATACAAAATGCAAACGGTGACACAAAGAGAAGGTAAGATACAAAAATTGGGCAGAAGGATGATTGAGTGGTAAAGAGGAGTTAACGGACACATAGGCCTACACACTACTGGAGGGGGGTTGACAAAACGAGTCTCTGCCTGTGTAGCCAGAAATCCTTGCACCAGCCTTGGTTGGAGTGTTCTTTAACCCCTTAAGGACACATGACATGTGTGACATGTCATGATTCCCTTTTATTCCAGAAGTTTGGTCCTTAAGGGGTTAATGGCAGAGCAACAGCGACGCTGTTAAAATTGTATATTGAGGGGGCGGGCCTGATCTCGGAGCGGAGCAGTCGCACGTTACCGCAGCTCCTGCTCTAGGTGGCGGTTTCTTACTTATTCTCGACTAAAACAAGCACTTATTGACCTGAAACCAGCCACCGGACACCAGGGGACAACGCAAGCTACACATTCATGCCAAACACAATGCTTTTCGGGTCAGCCTCACACACGCGACATCTGCGGCCTGCAAGCCTGGCTAGAGTGGGAGAGACGGCCGCTCTCCCGCCGCGGCAACCAACAGGGATGCTCGAGCAAGGTACCCGTTCCCCCCCCCACAGACCGGCGGGGGTTATCCCGGTCTACAATGTGACAAGCAAAAATCACCTAACGACAGCAGATCCCACGAGGTTCAAGATGGCCGCTGAAAATCTCGCTATGAGTGGTGAGGGGCCGGCCGCCCGAGAATGGGAAACCAAATTCCTAACGGCATTTGATGAGATCTGCCAGCGGTTCTGGAGGAGAGTGGAGGCAAGGAGTCGACGTCTGACTGCACCCGCTCCCAAGGCGCAACCTCCAGACAGAACGCTGGCTCGGCAACCCACTCCCTGGCATAGATCTAAGAGGCTAAGTGCACCAACCTACAGACCCAACAAGAGGAGGCCCTACCGCCGCCCAAGACCCCGAAAATCACGCCTCACAGCGACACGACAGCGGATCCCTCCAGGGAAGACAATGGCCCCTGCTACGACCCAGGCTGGAGACGGTGAGAGGGGCTGGAGCATTCGATGGCCTAACGAAAATACCCCTTCCCACAGCCTTAACAACTTGCATGCCGCCCTGCACACCAGCCTGAGGCAACAACCCCGCACGGGCATGGGATAACTGTACAGCTCTTACAGCCTCGGAAAGCCGGCACCAGGTCCCACAGACTCGGACCTACCCAGGGATTACGAGACTTACATCTTGCACAGCTCCTGTCGTGACACCCTGCAACCGGCTGCTTTCATACGAAAAGAGGCAAGAACAAGGCACCCACCGGCGGGATATCCCTAAGGGGCAGTTGTTGCCACTGGGCGCTTAGCTAGCCCTGACGGACAAAACGATTACATTATTGCAAAGTGTAGTCTCTGAGTAATGTTAATGCTAATGTTCTAATGTAATAACTGTATATAGGATATAGAATGCACACCATAACAATCTCAAAAAAATATTTAAATTTTATTATGTACAAAAAAGTACCAGAATGTAAACATATAAGAAAAAATAAATATAAACAAAGTAACAGAAGTAAAGGCAGATACAATAAAATAATAGTAATAAATTACCACAAAAATCCTTACAAGCCTCAGACAGAAACACGAGTCACCAAACCCCCCCAACGTTTCGGCACCAACTGGCTGCCTTTATCAAGGGTACCTGATAAAGGCAGCCAGTTGGTGCCGAAACGTTGGGGGGGTTTGGTGACTCGTGTTTCTGTCTGAGGCTTGTAAGGATTTTTGTGGTAATTTATTACTATTATTTTATTGTATCTGCCTTTACTTCTGTTACTTTGTTTATATTTATTTTTTCTTATATGTTTACATTCTGGTACTTTTTTGTACATAATAAAATTTAAAATTTTTTTGAGATTGTTATGGTGTGCATTCTATATCCTATATACATTTGAATATTTAAAGCACTTGAGGGAGTGCTTATATGGTTTGCACCTGGCTGTTTTTATATTGTTTTGTCTCTCCATGTGCTGTTGATTTGCTAATGTAATAACTGACCAAACCTGTTTGCATGTGGACTGAGGATTATCATGTCCTGCTCATACTGTGCCACTACGGGAAGTGCCTACCATGTTCCCATAAAATGCCTCCCAAATCTGGGCATAGGGTAACTCTGGATTTACCAACTGCGCAGCTGTAACGCTGGTGCCGCTTAGCAGTCTCTGGTTGCCGTACTCCCCACCGCAGAAAATCACAGACCAAGTTTCGTGTTAACTTATGTTTTAACTATGTGCACTCTCTTGCATAGCTTTTTGTACCATGATCCTTAATGTGTTAGCGTGAAATATACTCTTCTACAAGAGGTCGGCCCCAGCCTGCTTACACTATAATTGTAGGCATGTAATAACCCACTCGCGTACTCTCATAAGCATGGCGGTCAGTACGTTTGGCTGGTAGCTCCGATTTCCCTTACACCTAGCCTCGCTTCTCCAACTCGTGCCACTAGTGTAGATGTGTCCTTCTGTAATATGACATGCTACTGTATACTCTCGATAACCTACATTCATCCTTGTGGCACACATGCTGAGATTCAGTTCATTTTTTTATTTGTTTCTTAACCATGTACCTGCATTTAAGCAAAATGTCAGCTAGACGCTACTGCAACAAACGCATACTAAAATGTTATACTAAGCTTGTTTTCTCTTGATAACCATCATACAAAAAATAAATGTGCATCTATTTTATATGCCACAACTGTTATACTCTGTCTATGTTGAAACATGCTACTGCTGTTGGGGCATGGCATAAAAGCTTGTTATATTAACTCATGCACAGAAAAATAAAGAATTTAAAAAAAAAATTGTATATTGAAAAATGCAACAAAAAAAAAAAAGCAATTTCATTTCAAAGTTCCTGACAGGGTGCTGGGAGTTCTGTTACATAACTTTTATGAGGCAAAGTTAGAAGAAACAAAAACCAGGACAGGATATTCACTTGCTAGGGGGATATCTTTGACGCAGAGCAGGAGAACTACTGATAGGAAGGTCCTCCTGCTCTTCCTAGCCACTTAAATGACTCCATAAATCTCTGTTATGCACAGTTAGCACCTCCTCATCATGGAGCCAATCCTCTATGAGGAGGTAGTTTTTTTTGCATACGAATCACTGTTTTATATACTAAAGACACTGATTGCTCTCAATGGGGAGTGTTCAATGCCTCCATCAAGCACGGAGACGCTAAACATCAGTCCTTCCATCTTTACAGGACCAAACCTAGGAAGTCCCTCTAGTGGCTGCCCGAGTTACAGCCATTATAGACCGCAGTGTAAACGCATTCTTTTCTCAGAAAAGGCAGTGTTGTAGGGACAGGCTATCTGCCCCAGAACCACTACATTTTAGCTGCAGTGGTTCTGGTGCCTATAGTGTCCCTTTAACAATCCAAAGTAGTTTACACTATCAGCCTGTAGATAAGATGTATTTATTTAAAAACTCTAGCATTATAAGAGTTATGTGAGCAGCAGCCCCAGGAAAAAAAAAGCAGAGGGAGAGCGGAGGGTGAGCAGAGGACAGGAAAAAGGAGAGGAGAGAGGAGAGGCATCCGCTCGCTCCCATCATCCCCAGCCACCCTCCTGCAACTTAAAGGTAAGAAGAGGGTGCCTGATAAATGAGGTGTGTGTGTGTCAGTGTGTATGTATGTCTATGTGTGTATGTCAGTATGCATGTATGTCAGTGTGTGTATGTCAGTATGTCTGTATGTATGTGTCTATCTGTATGTGTGTGTGTGTCAGTATGTATATCTGTCTTTATGTATGTCTTTGTCAGTATGTGTCTGCAAGTATGTATGTCTGTGTGTATGTATGTATGTCTGTGTATGTATGTCAGTGTGTGTGTCAGTGTCTGTATGTCTGTATGTGCGTATGTCAGTATGTGTGTCTGTATGTATGTCTCTCAGTATGTGTGTCTGTATGTGTGTCTGCAAGTATGTGTCTGTGTGTGTGTATGTCTGTGTGTCTGTCTGTATGTATGTGTGTATGTCAGTATGTATATATGTCCGTATGTATGTGTGTTTGTCAGTGTGTATGTATCTGTGTGTGTGTGTATGTGTATGTATGCCATTATGTATATGTTTGTATGTCAGTATGTATGTCTGTTTGTCAGTATGTGTGTGTGTCAGTATGTGAGTATGTATGTACGTCAGTGTGTGTGTATCTGTGTATGTGTCTATATGTGTGTATGTCTGTTTCAGTATTTGTGTATCTTTCTGTGTCCTTTTGTGTCTTTGTGTGTGTATTCCTGTGGGCGGGATTTGGAGGCGGGCACAGACCTTGAGCTGTGTTAGGGGCCCCACAATTTCTGATGGCAACCCTGCTGGTGTGACCAGTGTCAGGTCCTCCCCTATTCATTTACAGGTTCCACCTGCTAACACTGAATATTTACCAGTCCTGCAGCTTTAATATATAAACAGTGACTCGTATGCAAAACAAAAACATTAAAAATAGAGAGAAAGATTAGCAAATAATACATTATACAAAATAATAATAATACAAATCTTAAAATCACACTCATAAAGACAATAAGGTCATTAATCACATTTTTATAAGCGGATGAATACGTGACATTACCCCCCACCTGAAGAACGCCCACCGGGCGGGCAGAATCAGGCTTGAGAGGAAACGTGGCGTGAAAATAGTGAATCTTGCGGCCAGCATGTATATCAGATGCCGGAACCCAAGAACGATCGGCTGGTCCATAACCTTTCCAATTCACTAAGTACTGTAAAGTGCCCAGAGAAAACCTGGAATCAATTATGGAAGAGACCTCATACTCTTCCTGTCCAGAAACAACTAAGGGAGGAGGAGGGACACTTGAGACAGTATATTTATTGCAAAGAGGTTTGAGTAGCGACACATGAAAGGTATTTGGAATACAGGAAGAAAAAAACCCAAAAAGGGATGTCTTATATAAAGACCGCCCAGAGGGTAAATACCCAGTCCAATCTCAACAGTAGTGTAGTTGCCAAAAAATAAAAAAGCCTTTATTGAAATCTATTAAAAACCTGGGTTATCAGTGATGGACAGAACAATATAGGGAGAAATATGTATGGTAGGAACAGGGCTAGTCAAGAGCCTAATAGCCAAAAGGAACCCTCACAAAAAACGGAGAGGGGATAGAAGGCAATATGTACCCCCATACATAACTCAGGTAACAAATTACTTAACTCTGGGGATGGTACTATACAATCTGATATACCACATACTAATTTGAAACCCAAGAGTAAGTTTACCCCTCATTTTCAGGATTATAAAAATTTGGAGGTATTTTTGGAAATGGTTACCAGGGAAATAGATAAGATAAAAATGGATGACTTTGATCTATCCCCTAATGGCAACCTTAATACTCAGCAACTAATAGCCCTGAAAAAACTACAGAGCTATACAATTTTGATTTTCAAACCCTCTGATAAAGGGAGCAATGTGGTGATACTTGACAGAGACCACTACATTCGTATAGCTGAAAGACTTCTATCCGATAAAAAATACTTACCGCATACTAGCAAAAGATCCTACAAAAGCGTTCCAAGCTGAGTTAAAAACTATGCTTACTAAGGCTGTGAATCATCAACTCATTAATCAGGATGAGTTTGAATTTATGTGCCCCAGCAACCATGTCTATCTACTTTTTATTGTTTGCCTAAAGTGCACAAATCACTAACCGATCCGACCGGTAGGCCGATAGTTTCTGGTTGTGATAATCTAACTCAGAATGTAAGCATTTATGTGGATAAAATGATGTCCCCAGTAGTACAGAAGCTACCATCTTTCCTTAGAGATACTAAACAAATGTTGCATTTATTGACCAACCTTATTTTACCCCCAAACGCTATCCTGTGCAGCCTTGACGTAGAGGCCCTTTACAGCTCAATTCCTCATAACCTAGGTATTAAACATACCCGTGAACTATTAAATCTTGAAACTGACCTACCTGAACATTATGTGAATTTTGTGATGGAATTACTTGAATTCATTTTGACTCTTAATATCTTTCTGTTCAATGGCAAAATCTTCCACCAGACCACTGGTACAGCTATGGGGATGTCTTGTGCGCCCTCATATGCCAATCTCCATCTAGGCTGGTGGGAGAGGTGTATTAGGGCAGATCCCAAGCTGAAATCATACACTAATCAGATGTTATATTGGAAAAGATACATCGATGATGTGTTTTTGATTTGGCTTGATACATCAGAGAAATTCAAAGAATTTGAATGTCTGCTGAACAGCAACGATTTTAACTTACGATTCACTAGTGAAGTAGGGGGTCAAAACCTTTCTAGATCTAGCACTACAGGTATCTAAAGAAGGCAAAATTGAAACAAGCTTGTACAGAAAGAAGACAGCCTCAAATAACCTGCTATGCTGGTCTAGTCATCACCCCATATCACTCAAATCCGGTATCCCAATAGGCCAATATTTGAGACTTCGACGAAACTGCTCCACGATGGAGGAGTTCAAATTAAAAGCAAATGAGCTGCGTCACATGTTTAAGGCCAAAGGTTACCCAAATAGGGTTCTGAAAAGAGCCTATCTGAGGGCAATCCACACTGAACGGGAAACCCTAATTACAGATGGGGGTCGTAAGACTGAGGAAAATAAAATACGCTGCATCGGTACATATGATGCAGGATGGGACACTGTGCTGAATGTCTTTCAAAAAATTTGGCCTATCCTCCAATCAGATAAGCATCTGAAGGAAATTCTGCCATCACTCCCTTCAATTACAGCACGGAGGGGCAAAAACTTGAGAGATATCCTAGCACCTAGTCACCTCTCAACTACGTCCCCGTCAGGTTATTTTCAAAAATACCTACCAATGGGTTCTTTCCAATGTGGTCACTGCAGTGCATGCCCGTTTATTACCAAGAGGGCCTCTGATAGCAAGGGCTTAATGAATTTCAAACCACGTTCCTTCTTTAATTGTAACACAACAGGAGTAGTTTACCTACTGTCTTGCTCCTGTGGCCTAAAATATGTAGGCAAGACCTTTCGCCACTTTAGGTTAAGGATACGTAAACATGTAAATTCTGTCAAGAGACGTTTGGAAACACCCGTCTCAAGGCATTTACATCTACATCACAATCACTCCTCGGCAGGCATCCGGTACATGGGTCTTGAACATGTACCACAGCCTCCTAGGAAAGGAAACTGGGACCTAAAACTAAGACAAAGAGAGGCGTTTTGGATTTACCATCTCAAAACGCTATCTCCCCTGGGGCTAAATTAAGGGTTTTCATATTCCCCGTTTATTTAAAGTACTGCAATAATTCTGATAATAAATGGTATCTTAAGTTATGCCTGTATATATGTATATATTCTTTATTTATTTCTATTAATAATTGGTGTTCATATGTCCATTCACTTTACTTGTATTATAGGTCTAAGAGTTTTTAGGGGTCTGTTTTGTGTTTGCATAACTAATGGGTTACTATTTACAGTGGCAATAAAATAATTGTCGGCTTCTGTGTATGATTGCCCATATAGCCATTGTACTTATCCCTTACTGGTTCACAATGGTTATAAGTTGTTTCTTTAATTGTACTAAAGCTACACAATACAGCCATAAGAATCAATCCACATACTTGACCTATATGACACAATTTGGACATTCCAAGGGTTAACTGTTAAGCTATGGATACTGCCCTTTAGACATAGTAAGTATCCATTTATATCTGTTCCGGGCGGGGCACTCAAAGGGTTAATTCCCTTCCACCTGATTACGTTCAGTTTTCTGTTCTGGCCACCTCTGACATAGAAATGTGGGCTGACACTATGGTGTGTTACACCACACCCCCACAGCCCCATTCGCAGGAGGACCGGAGCAGCTTAGACACAATCACAGGTGATTACAATAAAGCTTATGAGCTTAAGGTATAAATTTACCGCCCGGACAGTTTTTGCTCACTGCTGATACCCCTGAGGACGACGTGTGGTCACGCCGAAACGTACGTCGGGTTCTTCTGTGTTTTTAATACTCTTTGAGCACTTTGCTCTGAGCACCTTTTCATTTATGTTTTTCTAGCATGTGTGTGTAACCTGGGGCTTCAGATGTTATGACAGCATTTAGATTAGAACACCCACGAAGGTGTTTTATAGGAGATAGGGTATTAGCATAGCACTACTGTTTGGTTGGGAGTGTGTGTTTCTCCCTTTCCCTGTTCTCTCCTACTGCTTTGTTACCTGAGTTATGTATGGGGGTACATATTGCCTTCTATCCCCTCTCCGTTTTTTGTGAGGGTTCCTTTTGGCTATTAGGCTCTTGACTAGCCCTGTTCCTACCATACATATTTCTCCCTATATTATTCTGTCCATCACTGATAACCCAGGTTTTTAATAGATTTCAATAAAGGCTTTTTTATTTTTTGGCAACTACACTACTGTTGAGATTGGACTGGGTATTTACCCTCTGGGCGGTCTTTATATAAGACATCCCTTTTTGGGTTTTTTTTCTTCCTTTTTTCTATAATTTCCAGGGTTACCCCCTTTTAACCAGTCCAGGTGACCTCTATACTCTGGAGGCTCGGCAGTGGGATACGGGAGTGTCTTTTCCCCCTCCCCCCCCCCACTTTCCAGCCTTTTGAGTTTACTTTTACTTTGTATTTAGAATACGTATGAGGCCGGGAGGGCCAGAGAATATGACACAGGGTTAATCCTCTGAAGGATACAAAAGGGGCCCAGGAATCTGGGTGCAAACTTCATACTAGGAACTTTCAATTTGATGTTGCGCGATGATAACCATACCCTGTCACCCACTTGGTAGACGGGGTTGGCACCCCGCCGTTTATCCGCAAAGAACTTGAAGCGATCAGCCGCAGTTTTGAGAGCGGAATGAACTTTGGTCCAAGTATCACGGATAGAAGAAAAGCGATCATCCAGAGCAGGGATAGTTGTCTCGGAGAAAACAGCCGGCAGAACAGTAGGATGACAACCCTTAACAAAGAATGGGCTGTGACCAGAAGAGTCATGAGTAGCATTGTTCCTAGCAAACTCGGCCCAGGGTAGTAATTCGGATCAATTATCTTGAGTGCTATTTACAAAACAACGCAGATATAACTCTAATGACTGGTTAGCCCTCTCAGCTGTGCCATTAGTTTGGGGATGGTAGGCGGAAGAAACAGACAGTTCAATGCCCAACTGTTTACTGAACGCCCTCCAAAACCAAGACACAAACTGAGAGCCCCTATCTGACACAATATTGTGAGGAATGCCATGCAGTCGGACAATCTCATGTATAAAGATAAGAACCAGGTCTTGAGAGGATGGCAATTGTTTAGTGGAATAAAATGAGCCATCTTGGAGAAACGGTCAACCCCCATAAGAATGGTGATATAGCCATTGGAACTTGGAAGTTCAACGATGAAGTCCATTGACAAGTGGGACCATGGAACACTAGGTACAGGAAGTGGTTGCAACAAACCACAAGGAAGCTTATGAGGGACCTTAGAAACAGCACAAACTGAACAAGCCTGCACAGTCCTTCACATCGTTTTTAAGGGAATCCCACCAAAATGATCTTGTGATCGCAGATATGGATTTATTGATCCCTGGGTGCCCAGCAGTCACATTGTCGTGGAACAACCTCAGCACATTCTTTCTTTCACCTAATGGAACAAACAATTTTTCCAGTGGTTTATTGCATGGTGCCTGAGACTGAGCCTCCATTATAGCACCAAGCAAAGGAGAAGACAGTGAAAAAACAGTAGAAGCGATGCTACATTCACAAGGCACGATAGGGGATGTCTCGTGTTCCTGTAAAGACTCAATATCAAACTGTCTAGACAAGGCATCAGCCTTCACATTTTTGGGACCAGGTCTGTAAGTTATAAGGAAGTTAAAGCGAGACAGAAACAAAGACCATCTAGCCTGTCTAGAAGATAGACGTTTAGCATCCCCTATATAAGCCAAATTCTTATGGTCCATAATGATCAAAAGGGGATCCTTGGAACCTTCCAAAAGATGTCGCCACTCTTTAAGCGCTAGGACAATGGCCAACAATTCTCTGTTGCCAATATCATAATTGCGCTCAGCGGGAGACAACTTTCTGGAAAAGTACCCACAAGGATGCAAAGGGGTGTCCTTACTCTCCCTTTGAGAAAGAACCGCCCCTACCCAAGTTTCGGAGGCATCGACTTCCAATATGAAGGGTTTGCTGGTGTCAGGATATCTCAGTATGTTGGCAGAAGCAAACCTTTGTTTAAGAAGTTCAAAAGCCTCTCTAGCTTCCTTACACCATACCGCACCACTAGCCCCCTTACGTGCCATATTGGTGATGGGGGCTATTACAGAAGAAAACCCCTTGATAAATCTTCTGTAATAGTTCGCAATCCCAATAAATCTTTGGATGGCTTTTAGTCCGCTAGGTACTGGCCACTGTATAACAGCCTCTAGTTTCTTAGGGTCCATCTGAAAACCAGAGGCAGGAATGTTATACCCCAAAATCTGTAATTCAGTCTTATCAAACAAGCATTTTCCCAATTTACAATAGTTTGTTTTCCAGTAAAGTCTGCAATACTTGTTTGACCTGTTTGTGGTGGGTTTGAAGGCCAGGGGAATAAATAAGGATATCATCCAAATAAACCTGGACAAATTAATAGATATAATCCCTGAGTACATCATTAATAAAATCCTGGAATAGGGCCGGTGCATTGCATAGCCCAAAAGGCATAACAAGGTACTCATAGTGCCCGCATCTAGTGTTAAATGCCGTTTTCCACTTATGATTTTCCTTGATTCTTACCAAATTGTATGCACTCCTGAGATCCAGTTTGGTAAAGATCTTAGCACCCTGGAGTCTATCAAACAATTCGGAAATGAGAGGAATAGGATAGGCATTCTTAACAGTAATCTTATTTAATGCTCTGTAGTCAATGCATGGATGTAATTCTCCATCTTTATTTTCTACATAAAAAAGCCTGCACCAGCAGGTGAGGATGATTTCCGTATATGGTCCTTGTTTAGTGAGTCTTTGATATATTCTTCCATTATTTTATTCTCCTGTGGCGATAAAGCATATACTACCCCTTTAGGTGACATAGCACCAGGTAACCGATTTATGGAGCAGTCATATGTCCTGTGAGGAGGTAAGATATTGGACTGACTCTTACTAAATACTTCCTTAACCTCCCGGTATTGTATGGGAACTTTGGGGGTTTGAGGTGTAGTAGTGGGTAATTTAATAGTACCCACTCTCTTGGTGAGGTGTAACATACACTTCCATTACAATCCTTTCCCCATTAGCCCAGTCGATAAGAGGGTTGTGCTTACTAAGCCAAGGAAAGCCTAATATGATAGGGCAAGAAGGAGATGCAATAACTTGGAATGTTATCTTCCTTATGTAAGGCACCAATAGACATGTTAATGGGCAAGGTTTCATGGGTAATTAAGGGTTGAAAGAGTGGTCTCCCATCAATAGCCTCAACGGCCAGAGGTGATATTCTCTCCTTTATAGCATTCTTTTTAACAAAATGAACATCAATGGCATTTCCTGCTGCACCTGAGTCCATCAGGGCCTTGCATGAAAAGTTATTTTTGTCAACTATGATCGTAATATCCAGGAGAAATCTATTTATGTTATTCCCAGAGGACGTATCCATTACACCTAAGACCTGTCCCCTTAAGGTTCTTCGGTGCGGTAGTTTTTCGGACGTATGGGACAAGTAATTCTCATATGTCCTTTTTTACCACAGTATATGCATAGACCCTCTCTTCTCCTATGTTGTCTTTCTGCCTCGGACAGTCTAGTGACACCCAATTGCATAGGTTCGGGTTCGGACTGTATAGAGAGGTCAGGAACAACCGGTCTGGAGAAATGAGGGGCTAATGGCAAAGCCATAAGTCTGGTTTTATTTCTGATTCTGAGTCTATTATTGTCAGGGTACCTGTAGTCTCCACCTCAGAAGAGGTGAGAGACTTAGACGTTTATCCTCCCAGAGGGACTGTTTCTTCCGTTCCTCGCGGTCTTCCCGGTCACTTACACGCCGGCCGCGAGGGATCCACTTCCTTTTATAACACGACGCTCAGTAGTCAACGTCATGACGCCAACCCTAACCGACCTGTCAGTCAAGTGTCTAAACACTAATCAGGACTCGTCGGAGGCGTGATTACTCTCTAGAGCCAGGGTATTTAATAGAGCTTCCCGCATTTGCTCATTGCCCTGTCGTGGTTCTAGCTTGTCTAGTCACTCAGTGCTCGTGTATTCTAGTTATCTCTTTGGTTCTGACCCGGCTTGTTTGTATTACCCTGCTTATCTCTGTTACCCTTGACTCGGCTTGTCTCTCGCTTACCTGTCTTCTCGTTCCCTCGACCTCGGCTTGTCTCTGACCATTCTCTACTGTCGCCTTACGTTAGTCCGGCCATTCTAAGGTCCGGTATACGTATCTGTCTACTGTTTGTACTCTGCGTGTTGGATCCCTGTCCCGATCCTGACAATTATCAATTAGCATTATAAACGTAATAAACTTGGCAGCAATCTCATCCAACATAGTCTCAGATAATCCCTTCTTAAATGCTGAGATTAATCCGCTGTTAGTCCAGTCTACCTCGGAAGCCAAGGTGCGAAATTCTATGGCATATTCCGAGATAGACCGTTTCCCTTGTCTAATATGCATTAGGGCAGTGGAGGCGTCATCCTCCCTGCTTAATGGTTCCAATGCAAGTTTAAATTCCGCAAGGAATTCCTGGTAATTGTGTGCAATGCTCCTACTACTCTCCCATAACGGATTGGCCCAAGCTAAAGCTTTGGTTCATCAGGTAACCAATTTTAGCTCTGTCAGTGGGAAAAGATCCCGGTGAGGCCTCAAAATGATACTCAATTTGGTTAATGAATCCCGGCATTCTTGAATATTACCAACAAAATGCATGGGAGGAGATAGGGAGATAGTAGGTACCTTATGTACTACAGGAGGTACATTAGGCAGAGGTGACACAGTTGGAGAAGCCGCAGGTTGCAGATGCGCTGTTCGAGTAAGGAGCGTACGGAAAGCCTGGGCAAACTGATCCATACGGTGATCATTCTCCACTAGCTTTCTCTCGCAAGCAGCTATGTGCTGACACAATTCTACAGGATCTATGGCCATGTCGTAATGTCAGGATTACTACTTGATCCAGCATGTAGAATTGTGTCACACAGATGAATACACAGATGTATTACCGGACTTAACGTACCAAAGAGGTAGTCAGGATTCTTGCCGAGGTCAGGGGATACAGAAAGAGAGACAAAGATAAGGGAAAGCCAAAAGTCAGGGATACCAGAATACAGGAAAGTAAAAATTAAAGCCAAAGTCAAAAACCAGAAGAAACTTGAATCAGGAACGCACTCTCGGACAACCACTAGGGAAACCACGACAGGGCACTGAGCAGGATGAGAACTGGGCCTAAATACCCCCCCTCTGGATCTGATAGGCTGTAATCGGCCTTTGACCCCAAAGGCAGTTACCAGGTTTCATTTGCATAATTGCTGCTCAGCACAAACCCTCCTGTGGATTTGATTGCTGCTCAGCACAACTTTAACTGTCAGAACAGTAAATGTCATTAATCACATTTTTATATGCGGATGAATACGTGACAATCTTCCTCTTCAATTAGTTTATAAAAAACAAGTTATGACTGTAGCACCAACACAATGCATTGTCATTCCTTATTATTCTGTGCATTACTATTATTATTATTATTATTGGTATTTATATAGCGCCAACTAATTCCGCAGTGTTTTACCATATAATTACTACACTCCTGTAGTCAAACCATTACTTTAAAAAAAGACTAGGAAAGAGAAATGCAGTGAACAAGATTGTGCCATCCAGGCAAACTTCCAATTTAATTATCCTTCATGTACTCAGTGACTGAGCTTCACTTACTGACATTGTTATACCTTTCTAGGGATTTAAGGTATTGTCTGTCACTCTCCTCCTCAATCTAGAACTGTCTCTCTCTTGTTAGCCATTTCTTGGGCACTCTCTGCCCTCTGTCTCGCTCTCCCATTGCTTTTCGGTTTAACATCGTCAATGTTTTCATTGTCTCTGCTTATTGATTCCCTAAATTTCCCAAATGTCTCGATTATTCCACAAATAGCGTGTCTAGTTTATGCCCAACCCCACAGTGTGTCAGTTTATCTATTACAGACTATAGGGTAAAACCGGTTAAAATACAAATATAAAACACAATCTTCTTTTGGTTTGAGTTTTGTGTCTTTGTATGTAAAGCAGTTTTTGGACAATTAAGGGAACATTTTGGCATTTAATGCAAACTTGTGCTCAGCTTATGATTTACATTGAATCTGCCAATCATCCACTATAAGTTTAAGGTACTTTATTAAGTGTTGTATGTTTTTGCTCAAACAAAACTGTACATCAAACTTAATACAGGAGAGCATTCTAATAAATATCAGAAGAAGATGCAACGTTTTTGGTTCAGAAAACCTGTAAAGGAGAAAAATTAAACATTTCCACTTCACCATTCATTTTTCCATACTATTGACACCATAAATGGAATTATTGCAATTTTGATGTACATCACTGGAAGAAAAAGCGTTGGATTAATAAGAATAGTATCCACACAAACTGCCCTCCCCCCCCCCCCCCCCCAAAAAAAAAACCCAACAAGCAGAGATTAACTAGAAAGTAATGTTACCATGATGCCACCTCAGCTATCCTGGCGCAACACCAAACACATTTTTATGAATGTGGCCATGTAGAAACCAGCATGTTTGCAACCAAATAGTGCAGGCATGGCATGTAGGGCATGTTTAGTCTCTGCTGGGAAGATATTGATGAGCAAGATTTACATTAGCCCCTTATTATGATTTTGCGTATAGACATACGCATTCTGCAATGGTGGAAAAAAGGAAAAGCCAACAAAGAATTGGGGTTACCTCGTTTTACCTCACTCTTTTTTCATGATTGTTAACATAAAATAAAAGGACAGGATACTGCAAAAAACGCTCATTTAAAAAAAAAATGAGAGCACTTGATTGGAGGACACATTATAGGGAGAGAGAGTGTGAGTGACAGACACAGATTATTTTCTTTCTTTTGTAGTTTAAAGTACTTTCTAGGTTTCTTATCTTTGACAATGTCATTATTAATATTATTCATGAGATATCAGTACTGGGCGTGATCTCTTTTTAGTTTAGCTTTTGTAAACCTGATTAGTGCAGAAATTGAATTAACCTGACCTGTACAAAATATAACAAAAGGAGCAAAAAGACAATTTATAGAGTAGACAACAATTATTAACAAAAACCTAAATGTAGAATAAAGGAATTTGAAAGGATGTCAGTGTACACAGACCGCCCCCTCCCCTCTCTATTAATACACTCTTACTAGTGTTCTGGTCCCAGGTATTTTGGATCAACATTCTGATCTAACCTCCCCCTCCCCAAATCCTAACCAGCCCTAATACCTCCATTTGTGATTTAATTACACGAAGTTTTAAAGGCTGTTTGCCAAAGATTTATTTCATTTATAGGGTCTTTCATTACCCCTTCCTGGATTCCCTCAGTTATTATTGTAAAGATACTTTTTAGTTCCTTAGTTAGACTATTTTACCACTGTGGGAGGTAGACCAGATACTACTTATACTTTGTTTCCATACTACCAATGTTGATGTGGTTAAACAGTAGGATATTAGCTGTATCTACTAAAGGGGATTTATTTTGAGAGGCTGTACGTGATGGACTATATAGTTCTCCCTTTGTATCATTATATCTTTCACAATCACGTTCTCTCACTAGTCTTTCTTCTTTTTTATATATGTATATATTATGTGATACGTTTTTACCAGTAGAAATGTCATTTAACCCCTTAAGGACCGGCCTGTTTTTGCGATGTTTGTACGTTAAGGACAGAGCAGTTTTAACACGTTTGTGGTGTTTGTGTTTAGCTGTAATTTTCCGCTCTCTCATTTACGGTTCTCATACAAGTTATCTATTGTTTTTTTCACGACTTGAAGGGCTTTCTTTACATACCATTATTTGTATTATGTCATATATTGTATTTAAAAAAAAAAAAAAAAAATATGGTGAAAAATTACAAAAAAAAACATGTTTTTGGACTTTTACTTGAAAAATCTTTTACTTATCTACAAAAGCTAATGAAAAAAACTGCTAAATAGATTCAACATTTTGTCCCGAGTTTAAAAACACCCAGTGTTTACATGCTTTATTGCTTTTTTTTTGCAAGTTATAGGCCTATAAATACAAGTAGGAAATTGCTGTTTCAATATATATATATTTTAAATGTATCAATAGTGACATTGTAACACCGTTATCTGTCATAAATCCCCGAAACACACCTAACATGTACATATTTTTTTAAAGTAGACAACCCAGGGTATTCAAAATGGGGTATGTCCAGTCTTTTTTAGTAGCCACCTAGTCACAAACACTGGCCAAAGTTAGCATTTATATTTGTTTGTGTGTTAAAAATGCAAAAAACGCTAACTTTGGCCAGTGTTTGTGACTAAGTGGCTACTAAAAAAGGCTGAACATACCCCATTTGCAATACCTTGGGTTGTCTTCTTTTGCAAATGGTATGCCATCATGGGGCTAATTCTCATTCCTTGGCTACCATACGCTCTCAAAGGCAACCTAACCAATCTGACAAATTTCAATAAAAAAAAAAAGTAAAATCAAGCCTTATATTTGACCCTGTAACTTTCACAAACACTATAAAACCTATACATGTGGGGTACTGTTATACTCAGGAGACTTCGCTGAACACAAATATTAGTGTATCAGAACAGTAAAATATATCACAGCAATAATATCCTCAGTGAAAGAGCTGTTTCACTTTCACTGACAGTATCATCGCTGTGATATGTTTTACTGTTTTGAAACACTAATATTTGTGTTCAGTGAAGTCTCCCGAGTAAAACAGTACCCCCATGTACAGGATTTAGGGTGTCATAGAAAGTTACAGGGTTAAACACAGTGCTAGCAAATTAAATTATCTGGACTTTCGGCCTGGGTTGGCAGGCAGGCCCCTCAAATTGCAATCATTAAAATTACTTAATTAGGTAAAAATATTACATAAATACGCACGTATAATTTAATATATATACATATTTATATATTTGACGTCTACGTGTATATTTATGAAATTATTTATGTAATTATGTATGTGGACATATGTATATTTCGTATTATTTTTATTTATTTATTTATACATAGATATATATATCATTACATTCTAAGTGTATTTTGATATAAATATATATATATCAATATCAAAATACTGCTAGAATAAAATTGCATATATATATATAATTTTTTTAATTATTAAAAATTATTTTTATTTTTTGTTATTTATTTTTATTAACATATTTGTATTTTATAATAATATATAGTTATTATATATATTGTATATATTCGTGTGTAATTTAAATATAAGTGTATTTTTATATTAATATACGTATATATAAATATAAAAATACACTTAGTATGACATTTTATATATATTATATATATACATATATTATATATAGGTATATATAGACATAATACATGTATATATATCATATATATATATATATATATATATATATATATATATATATATATATATATATACACATATTATTTTTTTTTACACTGATTGATTTTATTTCACTTTGTTTTATAATTTTTCACTTGCAGGGAGACTGCCTGTCAGCACAGACAGTCCCCCTGCAGGCAGACACATGGACCCCTATTGCGGTCATGTGATCGAGTGATCACATGGCCGTGGGGTCCTGATCTGCCGAGGGGGGACTGCCCGGGCAGACAGGCAGTCCCCCTGGACCGGGAGGAGAGCTGATCGCCGCCGTGGGACCGACGGCGATCAGGTAAGTAGCCCCAGACCGTTATGACGGTTCAGGACCGTCAGCGGTCCAAACGCACGTTTTACCGCTGACGGTCCTGAACCGTCAGCGGTCCTGAAGGGGTTAACTAGCAGTGGGGGTAATTATTTGAGATCTGGTATCCCTGGTCTCTTTTCCTTCAGGGATCACCTCTCAAAATCTTTCCTTTGGAGTATAGAAGCAGGTTCACGGCACAGTGAAAACATTGCCATTCCGGCACATGGCACCATGACCACTTCATTCCTTTACCCTCAAGGTGCAGAGGGATTTACCTTCCTGCCTTTTGGAGATTAATATGTATCTCGGGGTTGTGATCACTATCGGCATTAACAATTCGAGACAGTATTTTGACCCATTCATATGCCGATAGTGTCCCCATTACCATACCATTACATATTTACTCTTTACTAACAGTCCTTGTTAGGACTTTACCCCTTACTATCCCAGTAGCTGCTTAACAGTGATTGTATTTTTACTTTGTCGAGGGTTCCCCCGGCACAATATAGCAACGCAGCCCAGATTCTATTATTGTAGAAGATAAAGTGCGTATATCAGGTTAAAATCCAATAAATGAGGGTGCTTCAATCACTTATGAGGTCACTCCACCACATATAAAACCAGTGAATGTAATATAATCAAAATTGGTGAGAGCACACAAACTATAAATTTAAAATATAAAATATTACCCTTACAGTTCAGTAAAATCCTGTAATTATAAAATCAGAAAGAATACATAGGGTAATAACGTCTAAATAAAAATTAAAAGGTGTATAATTAGACACACTCACATATTCCTGAGTCACTTAGAAGCTGACTCAGACTAGAAGCTTTGAATGGATAAGAAATGGTGGATAAGAAATGAACCTAAAACTAAAAAATATATTTTCCTATGCCTCAGAAACTGCAGACAGGGCCGGTGCTTCCTATAAGGTGTACTAGGTAGCCGGCCCTAATGCTACAGCCGCCTGAGCGCTCTATAGAGAGCCTCAGGCGGCTGCCGCACTGCCTCTTTCCCCCCTTCCCTTTCCTGTGTAGCGTGGCCATGCTCCTCTACGGTCCGCGGTACAGGAATATCCGTTGCCTGTACCCAGCCAGATTGATAGGAAGTGCACACTAAGAGTGCACGTCCTGTCAGTGCGGCCGGGTACAGGAAACAGAAGCTCCTGTACCACGGACTGGAGAGGAGCTCGGCCACGCTACACAGGGGAGGTGAGGAGATGAGAAGAACACAGGGAGGGGGGGAGATGAGAAGAAGAACACAGGGAGGGGGGAGATGAGAAGAAGAACACAGGGAGGGGGAGATGAGAAGAACACGGGGAGGGGGGAGATGAGAAGAACATGGGGGGAGATGAGAAGAACACGGGGAGGGGGAGAGATGAGAAGAACACAGGGGGGGAGAGATGAGAAGAACACGGGGGGAGATGAGAAGAAGAACACGGGGGGGAGATGAGGAGAAGAACACGGGGGGGAGATGAGGAGAAGAACATGGGGGGAGATGAGGAGAAGAACACGGGGGGGGAGATGAGGAGAAGAACACGGGGGGGAGATGAGGAGAAGAACACGGGGGGGGAGATGAGGAGAAGAACACGGGGGGGAGATGAGGAGAAGAACACGGGGGGGGGGAGATGAGGAGAAGAACACGGGGGAGATGGGGAGATGAGAAGAAGAACACAGAGGGGGGAGATGAGATGAGAAGAACAACACGGGGGAGATGAGAAGAACACGGGGGGGAGATGAGAAGAAGAACACAGGGGAGATGAGAAGAACACAGAGGGGGGAAGAACAGAGGGATGGGGGGGTCGAGAAGAACACGGGGGTGAGGAGAAAGAAGGGAGGGCTCTATTGGACAGGGGGCAGGACAGGGAGCTCTTTCACACTACGCGCACACACAATGCATCCCTATACATACACAGAAACACACAATGCATCCCTACACACACAGAAACACGTTTCCCTTACACACAGCGAAACACACAATGCATCCATTACACACACACAATGCAACCCTTACACATAAAGACAATGCATCCTTTGCACACATACACAGAAACACATATTGCTTCTCTTACACACACACTCAATGCACCGCTTACAGACACACACACTGCATCCATTGTGCATACAAACACAGATTCACACAATGCATCCCTTACACACAACCAGAAACACAAAATACATCCCTTATACACAAACACACACTGCTTTCTATTCCTTACACAAAAACATACTGCTTTCACTACACACAAACAAACTGCATCACCTACACAAACTGGTATCCCTATACACTACATTCCATAAGCACACACATTAGATCCTCTACAATAACCCAACACATCCCCTACACACTCCACTCCCTGTGAGCGAACTCATGGGTGGAACATATAGGTGGACTTATGGGCATATCAGGGCCGGATTAACATAGGGGCTGATGGAGCTGCAGCTCCAGGCCCAGGCCCATGGAATAGGCCCATTTAAAAAAAAAAAAAAAAAAAAACTTTTTTTTTTTTTTTTTTATACTCTACTCTTAGGTTTGCCACCTGACTGGTATTTTACTGGCACAGCTGGTATTTGAGGCTGCCTGGCCAGTGCCAGTATTGCAGTTATACAGGCAATACAAATGCAGGTATTTTTCTCAGTATAAACGGAAATTACTCTGCAATACCAGCACCGGCCACTGTGTGTGGAGAGAGGCAGGGAGAGGAAGTTACAGAATATCCCTCCCTGCCTTTCTCTACTACTCACTGATCCATGGGGGAGCAGCTACACAGCACAGAGAGTCCAGACAGGAGCTCTACAGCTCAGGTAAGTGAGGGATGGGGGAAAGGCAGCAGGGAGACATGGGGACACTGAGACACTAGGGGACACATGGAGACACAGACACTAGGGGATACTGGGAGACCTGGGGACACTGAGACACTTGGGGACACTGGAAAACACGGGGACACTGAGAGAAATGGGGACACTGAGACACATGGGGACACTGTGAGACATAGGGACATTGGGACACGGAGACACTAGGGACACAGTGTCCCCATGTCTCCCAGTGTCCCGTAGTCTCCCAGTGTCTGTGTCCCCATGTCTTCCAGTGTCCACAAGTGGGGACACAGTGAGACATGGGGATACTGGGAGAAATGGGAACACTGAGACACTGGGAGACTAGGGGACTGGGCGACATGGGGACAATGACACTGTGATACATAGGCACACTGAGAGACTGGGTGACTTGCGAGACTGAGACATTGGTAGACAGGGCGGCGGGTGGGGGCCATAATGATAATGGGGGGGACCTACTGTCCTCCCCCCGCCCCCACCCCTGGGCAGCGGGTGGGGGCACTAAGTCAATTCCCCCCCCCCCCATCAAGGTGACTAGGGGTCCCCACGCCCCTAGTCACCCACCCCCCACCCAAATAAAAATTCCCCTACCTACCCCCCTCACCCTAAAAAATAGTGAGGGGGGAATAAAATTGCTAACCTGTAAAGTAAAATTAAACTTACCATTCGACGTCTTCTTTTTTCTAAAATCTTTATTTTTCAGCCCCAAAAAAGGCCAAATAAAAAACCATCATACCCGTCGAACTAAAAATAAAATAAAAAAACCCGAGCGCAAAAAAAACCTGACGAAAAAGAAAAAACCCGAGCGCAAAAAAAAATAATCCATCTTCACCCATGGAGGGCTCTGCGCAGACTGAGCTCCGCAGGGCGGGGGAAGGCTTATAAAGCCTAGCCCTGCCCTGCAATTAGGCTAAGAACACTCTGATTGGTGGGTTTAAGCCAATCAGAGTGCTCTTTGTCATTTTACACAGCGTGGGAAAATTCCAAAGAACTTTCCCACGCTGTGTAAAATGACACAGAGCACTGTGATTGGATGGATTTCAAGCCATCCAATCACAGTGCTCTGTGTCATTTTACAAGCGTGGGAAAATTCCAAAGAACTTTCCCACGCTGTGTAAAATGACACAGAGCACTGTGATTGGATGGATTTCAAGCCATCCAATCACAGTGCTCTGTGTCATTTTACAAGCGTGGGAAAATTCCAAAGAACTTTCCCACGCTTGTAAAATGACACAGAGCACTCTGATTGGCTTAAACCCACCAATCAGAGTGTTCTAAGCCTAATTGCAGGGCGGGGCAAGGCTTTATAAGCCTTCCCCGCTCTGCGGAGCTCAGTCTGCGCGGAGCCCTCCATGGGTGAAGATGGATTAATTTTTTTTGGCGCTCGGGTTTTTTATTGTATTTTTAGTTCGACGGGTATGATGGCTTTTTATTTAGCCTTTTTTGGGGCTGAAAAATAAAAATTTTAGAAAAAAGAAGACCTCGAATGGTAAGTTTAATTTTACTTTACAGGCTAGCAATTTTATTCCCCCCTCACTATTTTTAGGGTGAGGGGGGTAGGTAGGGGCATTTTTATGTGGGTGGGGGGTGGGTGACTAGGGGCTTGGGGAACCCTAGTCACCTTGATGGGGGGGGGGAATTGACTTAGTGCCCCCACCCGCCGCCCAGGGGTGGGGGCGGGGGGAGGACAGTAGGTCCCCCCCATTATCATTATGGCCCCCACCCGCCGCCCAGGGGTGTGGGCCAGGGGGGAGGACAGTAGGTCCCCCCCTTATTACCATTATGGCCCCCACCCGCCGCCCAGGGGTGGGGGCTGTGGGGGGAGGACAGTAAGTCGTCCCCCCTTATTACCATTATGGCCCCCACCCGCCGCCCAGGGGTGGGGGCCGGGGGGGAGGACAGTAGGTCCCCCCCCTCATTACCATTATGGCCCCCCACCCGCTGCCACAGGCTGCTCACTGTTTAGTGGACATGCCCCTACTCGCGGTATAACGAGTAGGGGCAGTGGGGAGATTTTAATCTCCCTTATGCTATTATGGGGGTCATATTGACCCCCATAGAGTGAGGGGGGATCTGGGGGGCTTATGAAGTGGTGGGGAGCACAGCTCCCTGCTGCTTCTGTCTTTACATATTACAAGGAGGGAGCTGCACGCCGGTAGCTCCCTCCTTGTAATAAACCGAACAAACAAACGAACACTGATATTCGGTGTTTGTTTGTTCGTTTGATTTTTTCTATTCATTCATTCATCTGTCTGATGAATGAATGAATAGGTGAAATTCCCGTTCGCATGTCCAGGTGTTTCACTGGGCATGTGCGGGAATCTCACAGTCTGTCTAGTGTGGGCAGATGACGTGTCCCACAGGGACTTCATCTACCCACACAAAGATGGCGGCGCCCTGAATAAAGATCGGGGCAGAAAATAAAGAATAAAAAATAGGTAATGTGGGGGGTTTAGGGGCATTTGGGGGTGACTAGGGGGTCAATTGGATGTAGTGGAGGCGGGAGGGGGGTTAAAAAAAAAACGGGATTCGGCATGACAGTGCCGCTTTAAATCACTTTGTTTCTGTTTATACAGCCCTAGCCACACCTCCCCTGGCTATGATTGACAGAGCCTGCATGAAAAAAAAAAACTGGTTTCACTTTCAAACAGATGTAATTTACCTTAAATAATTGTATCTCAATCTCTAAATTGAACTTTAATCACATACAGGAGGCTCTTGCAGGGTCTAGCAAGCTATTAACATAGCAGGGGATAAGAAAATCTTAATTAAACAGAACTTGCAATAAAGAAAGCCTAAATAGGGCTCTCTTTACAGGAAGTGTTTATGGAAGGCTGTGCAAGTCACATGCAGGGAGGTGTGACTAGGGTTCATAAACAAAGGGATTTAACTCCTAAATGGCAGAGGAGTCAGCAGTGAAGCTGCAGGGGCATGTTTTATACACCAAAACTGCTTCATTAAGCTAAAGTTGTTCAGGTGACTATAGTGTCCCTTTAAAAGGACTCTAAAAAGATTGATTTTAAGCCCTTAAGGACCCAACTTCTGGAATAAAAGGGAATCATGACATGTCAAACATGTCATGTGTCCTTAAGTGATTAAGAGCAACTGTGTTGCAAAGATACTTGTTATTTACTATGCCATTAAGTGGATACATTTGGACATAAATATACTGAATCTATGCAGTCTGAGTTGACTGCTGGCAGAATGAGAGCAGGGTGTATTTGGTGTTTTTATATTTTATGACATACAGTGGGCTGGCACTTGGAACTTCTCTGATCTCCCTTGACAGCCTCAGCCCCTGGCCATCGGCCTTATTCCCAGTTTTCCTTGATGGCCAGTTCGTGCCTGGTCTCCATGTAGAATCCCTGGGACCTACTTAACTATAATGTTCAAATCCTTATTGGGTGATACAGACACCTCAGTCTCATTGCAACCTACATAACTATAGTGCTCATTTTCTAGTAGATCCAGAATAAATACCCCTGTCTCCAGGCATGTTACCTGGGTCCTACGGATACCATCTATAACTAAGCTTCCTGTCTAATGTTAGCAGGTAATAGTATTTAAACAAAACCAATCTTAATGCTAAATAGCTAATAATACACCAGAATGTGCCACCCTGAGTGCTCAAAAATGAGAAAATGACAAAAATTCAAGAGATGATTGCTACACGGTGTTACTGTGTGTTCTAACATGTTCCCCCCCTCCCCCCCCCCCCCCAAAAAAAAAAACAACAACAAACAAACAGATATTTAACCTTCATTGTTAATAGATGTATCGTGGGCATATGCAAAAATTTTAGATATTTAAATACAAGTTTTTAGAATGAAAAGTTGTATTTCTTTTTTCAAGATTGTTCATAGAACAGATAGATAACAGTAATAGAGCAATTCGTGTGATCGAGGCAAAACGTTACAAGGATAATCTTCTTTTAGGCATGATACAGCACATTTAAATAGATTTTCACATTCCGTCTGCATGTCATGTTACACACATATATTAAACAGAAGCTTAAACATACTGTGCTCTGTTAAGTACTGCGACTCGGTTTAATGAGTCTTTTTCTCAGTCTTTTTCCCCTATTCCTATGCACTCACGTGATATGCCTACAAGAATCACTTACTAACTAGAAATCCAAACGGCATTACACAAAATGGTTAGTTATTGGTTTTAACAATATACATCACATTGTTAAACCAATAACTTACCATGCTGTGTAATGCAGTTTGGATTTCTAGTTAGTAAGTGATTATTGTAGGCATATCACATGAGTGCATAGGAATAGGGAAAAGAGGAGCAGGTAAAGTGAAGTAGAATGAAGAGAGAAGAGAGGAAGTGAAGTACATAACATGACATTGCCAATGTGTTATCAGGAACATACCAACTGCAATAGATCAGTATGATGTTTCTCACCCCAATGACTGAAGGTAAGTTATTGGAGCATAGACCCAATTCTGGAGAATAGGATCAGTTTTGCAACCCATATATGTACCTTCGATACCGCTCATCCACTACTCTGCTGGTGTTTAGAAATCACTATTTTGCATATATTTATTTGACCTTCTGCCACCCACTTTGTCATAACCCTTCTCTTCAACTTATGCAATTTCTTCATAGTGAGCGGATGTTTCGACCCTTTCCAGCACTCAACGTATGATAGGAGGGCATGTTTTCTATCAGTTAAATGCTATGCTGATTTGTTCCGCTAAAAGAATATGGATTATATCACTATAATTTCAGATAGGAAAATGTGTGTAGTAGAGAGATTTCTGGTTTAAAAGGCAGATTGATGCCCAATGAATGATGTAGATATTATCTCTCTTAATTGCTTCCAGTATGATTCTAGGCATTGGCAGCCTCTCTCCTGGAGACATCTCCAGCAATTTGGGGATTAGTTTGTATAGATGTGTGATATTCTGGAAGGTATTAGATACCATCTCATAGCAAGCTTATAGTAGGCCTCCCAATGGGAAATGCTACTGAAGGATCATTTAGTTATTTTCAAAGGGTAAGAGGATTGAACCGCCCAAATCCCTTCCCCATAGATGCATAGAGTCATTTATCCGTATCAGAGAGTTCATTGAAGGCATTATAGCATAAAGAGGGACTAGACTTTGGGTTAGTACTCAAACCCACCCGAGGGAAGTTCTTTGTGGGTACAGCTATTGGTATGTGACGAGTATGCAAATACATAAAACATTCCCTGGTGGGGAGCGAGAAATCCTTTTAAATATCCGGGAAGCTTTTATTCCCTGAAATAGTTTATACTATGTGTGTCAGTGTGTATATACTGTGTGTGCAGGGCCGGCCTTAGGGGTGTGCGAGCTGTGCGGCCGCACAGGGCGCCATGGAGCAGGGGGCGCCGTGCGGCCGCACAGCCGGCCGGGTTTAAAAAAAAAAAAAAAAAAAAAAAAAAAATCTTTTTTTTTTTTTACATTTGCAGCGGGGGCGGAGCTTACCGTGCGGCGGGGGCGGAGCTAAAAGCGCCGGAAAACGGCTGCAGGGGAAGCAGGAAGGAGTCCCTGCTTCCCCACCAGTCACCAGGAGCTGCACTGCCTCCACAGGTAACTGTGATTGTCAGGTGAGTGTGACTCTCTGCCTGTGTGTATTACTGTCTGTGTGTGTGTGTGTGTGTATGACTGTCTGCCTCTGTGTGTGTATTACTGTGTGTGTGTGTGTGTCTGTGTCTGTGTGTATGACTGTCTGCCTCTGTGTGTCTGTGTGTGTGTGTATGACTGTCTGCCTCTGTGTGTCTGTGTGTGTGTGTATGACTGTCTGCCTGTGTGTGTCTGTGTGTATGACTGTCTGCCTGCATAGGCGTACGCACGGGGTGTGCCTGGGCACACCCTAATCCCCGCAGCACGCCTATGTATTGAGACCGGCAGGGGAGATCTCAGGATCTCCGCTGTCGGCTCATGCAGAGCCGGCGCTATCCGAGCGCCGGCTCTGCTCTCAGCCTTCCTCCCCACCGACCCGCAGGGAGGGAGGCAGGAGAGGACCGGCGGATCTCTTGCCAGCAGCTCCGCCGGGTTCCTCTCGCGAGATTTGAGCGTTGCCGCAGCAACGCTCAAATCTCGCGAGAGTGAACTCTAGCCCCGCAGGGTAGAGTTCACTCTCCACTGGACCACCAGGGATGGCGGTAGCATGGTCCCCCCTCCCTACATAAGGTAACAAGGGAGGGGGGATATTAACTAAACGGCACCTCACCTCCACTGGACCACCAGGGAAGGCAGCAGGAACAAGAATCCCCCCTCCCTACATAAGGTAAGAAGGGAGGGGGGATATTGAGTCATGTACCCCCACCTCCACCCCCCACAATCAACCACACACATACAGCACCCACACCCACACACACAGCACCTACACACATACATACAGCACCTTCACACATACAGCACACACATACACAGCACACACACACACACAGGACCTACACACATACAGCACACACACATACAGCACGCACACACACATACAGCACCCACACACACACATACAGCACCCACACACATACAGCACCCACACACATACAGCACCCTCACACAGCGCAAACACACACACAGCACCTACACACATACAGCACCCTCACACAGCGCACACACACACACAGCACCTACACACACATATAGCACCCCCACACACAGCACACATACAGCACACACACAGCACCCACACCCACATACAGCACCCACACACATAGCGCCCTTACACGCACACACACACACACAGCAGTGTGTGTGTGTGTATAAATAAATATATATATATATATATATATATATATATATATATATATATACACACACATACATATACACGCGGCGTGTGTTTGTGCTTTAGGGTGCACACCCTAATGCAATAGGCTGCGCACGCCTATGTCTGCCTGTGTGTGTCTGTGTGTATGACTGTCTGCCTCTGTGTGTGTCTGTGTGTATGACTGTGTGTGTGTCTGTGTGTATTACTGTCTGCCTCTGTGTGTGTCTGTGTGTATTACTGTCTGTATGACTGACTGCCTCTGTGTGTGTCTGTGTGTATTACTGTCTGTGTCTGTGTGTATGACTGACTGTCTGCCTGTGTGTGTCTGTGTGTGTGTGTGTGTGAGACTGTCTGCCTTTGTGTGTCTGTGTGTGTGTGTGTATGACTGTCTGCCTGTGTGTGTGTGTGTGGCCGTCTGACTCTGTGTGTGTCACATACAACCAATACACGCATATCACACACTGTTAATACACCCATTACAAATATCACACATAGCATACATATCACACACAGTCATCACACCTACTATCACATACACAGACAACACAAACATTACAGCATACATGGATGACGGGGGGGGGGGGGGGGGGGGCGCTGTGAAGATTTTTCGCACAGGGCGTCTAAATGCCTAAGGCCGGCCCTGTGTGTGTGTGTATATATTGTGTCAGTGTGTTTCTCACCTCCGGTCTGGTTGAAGCGTTGCATTAATGTCTTCACATTGTGTTTGAATACAGCCTCAGCGCCTTTAGCGATCAGTTTCTGTCTCTCCCAGTAATCCTTTCCCTCATTATTCATCCACGGAGCCACAGGAACAGCCCGGCCGGTATCACTGCTGTAATGATCAATCTGCCTCCCATTCACATATCCAACGATAGAAAATACAGGCAGCCCATATCCAGGAACTGAGACCGCCGTGTAATAATACTGGAGAGAGTGACCTGAGACAGACAGACACACGTCAGAGAGAGAGAGAGAGACCTGAGACAAACAGACACATGTCAGAGAGAGAGTGACCTGAAACAGACTGACAGACAGATGTCAGAGAGAGAGAGAGACATGGGACAGACAGACACACGTCAAGGAGAGAGAGAGAGAGAGAGAGAGAGAGAGAGAGAGAGAGAGAGAGACCTGAGACAGACACATGTCAAAGAGAGTGGACAGACAGACAGATGCAATGGTGAACGACCTGAGACAGACAGAGAGACAGAAGTCATGGTGAGAGTGCCCACTGCCCAGAGACAGACACTTGGAATACACTATATCTGCTGGTTTAGGATTATACTCACCACAATACACCCCAGACACCCCCACAGTGAGCAGCAGGAGGAGGGGCCCCGTCATATTGGGGTTCAAACAGAGAAACCTCCAACTATCAGAAACCAACTGACCGACTCAGACTGAGAGTTCCTGGTGTTCTATAGCTCTGAGTTTATATATATAGAGCAAGCTAGCTCTGTGCTGATTGGCTGCTGCTGTCCAATGGGAAAATTAATATCCTGTAAATCACCAGTAACCGGGCAGAATGAGATGTTACAGGTTGTGAGAGCTTAGAGTGAAAGTGAAAGGGAACTTTTTATTATTTATTTATTTTTACAGATACAGAGACATTAATATAAACCTGCAACAGATTAAAAAAACCTGACATTCTGTGAGCTGTGTGAACAAAGTATCCCATTGTGACAGAATAAAATAAAACTGGTTTGTTATGAACATAATAATAAACAGCAGATCCTGGTCTCTGAGTCTCAGTAATTCACAGTAAATGCCCCTACCCTGGGCAGGTATGGCACCATCAAGCAGTGAGTAAATATTAAGGGTTTACATAAAAGGTATGGAGCAATGTTATAGCTCATCTGTCAGAGCTAAACCTGGTGGGACAAATTCAGCATGACAGTCCCTATTTCAGGGTCCTGGCCCGCCTTCCCCAGTGTTTCCTAGTGTCTCGCTTTTGGGTACACCAGGGAGCTGCTCCCAGAAAATGTAGCAGAATTTGAGCTACACTCAGAGTAACAGTCAGCCTGGTGTACATTCACCAGCTTATTCTTTCCAGGTACTCGGACCCCTTTCAGTGCAATATTATGACTGGCATGCCCCCTTTATTCCTATCCCTTGCACTGGGATGTTGGCAGGTATATTGTTAGTCCAGATATTGTACAGAGATGAAGAATATTTTGGTGCCTTATAAATAATTAAAATAATGATATATTAATTTATTAAGAAAGGGTTATTACTTAAAGGGACACAAAAATCACCCATCTCAAATAAGTGGTCCCGTGTGCTGTTGTCCTGTACTGTTAACCCTGCAATGTAAAGTATTGCAGGGTAAATCCACATCTAGTGGCCGTCTTCCTGAGTCATGTGATTAATACAATGCCTTCTTATGGGGAAGCTCACCTCGCATGTGCATATGGATTGGACCATTGTTGGAAGAGTCCTTGCCTCCTGAATGACATTGTGGGAAGAAAAGAGGCGAGCAGCACCAATGCTTCCTGATAAATGGTAAGTTATTCATTTGTTTTATTAATTTTGTTTGAAGGGGCGCACATATAACTAGGGACAGGGGCAATATTGCGTTAGGTATACAGGTTTGTATTCTTAGCACTATAGTGTTCCTTTAACGTGAATCTGTGAGCAGGTTCACTAGAAAAAGCAAAGACAGTGCTCTTAACAAGGCAGGCTGCAAACACAATTGCACAAAATCTCCACATCCAATGGGGGAGGAGTGGATGTCCGCACAATGGCTAGCTACTCTTAATGCCTCGTTTGCAGATCGGTTGGGTTGGGTATGGTTCGCTATTTTGAGTATTTCCATTATGTAAGTGGCCCATACAACCGAACCGAATCGCACCATTCAGGGTCCTGTTTCAGATGTAGTTCCATAGAAAATGGTATAGTTATGGCGGAGCTACTATACAATCCATTGATTGGTGGACAGGAAGAGCATTTTTTCTAAACCCCGCATAGCCCCTGAAGGTCTGACTTGCAGTGGAAACGCTCACCAGAATAGGCTGGACCATTCTAAACCTTCCAAACTGTACCGACCCGAACTGATCCGCTCAGTGGAAATGAGGCATAATATACTGATAATTAAAGCTTAGTACAGTAGTTAAAGTTTGCAGCAAAAATCTAATATGTGAATTTTTGGTAGGCATGTCCTCACACAGATTGAGCCTCATTAACAGTGCTGATAAAGCCAACTCCCATTATCCCAAATAATAATTTTATCTGTTGTGATATAAAGAGGGAAGGAGCAACTATGCACCAATGTGATGATCAGTAGCTCTAACTCTCTAAAAGAGGAAAAGGAAACTCGAAACAGCTGAGATTCTATAGAATGTAACCAAGGGAAACAAATGTTACATTAAATTGTATCTCAATAGGTCACCACTAGCAGTGTACAAGCACTGTCAAATAAATAACATTATACACATACAGTTATTACCTAAACATGAGATTTTGTCTGAATGGAGAAATTCCAGTGAAAATCTTCGGATTCCTATCAGAATATAAATACTCATATTTACTAATGGTGATTCCAGTCAGAATTCAGCCAACCCGACTGAATTTGCACAAATTGACCAGATACATTCAGTGTCGAGTTTTAAATGAGTGCTTTTCACATCTGGATTCTTTTCAAAGTACAGGTTTTGGAATATGTACAAATCCCTAATTTTAATGTTACTAACTACCTATTTTTAAGATAAAATTTACTGTTTGATTTTTTATTCTTATTTATAAAATAAATCCTTTTTTACTACGGAACTCTTCATATTTCTGCCTTGGAGTCTCGTTAGCCTGTATTGGCACCTTTGAGCCTGCTATACAGAGCCTGGTACGGCTCTGGTAAATGTGAGTGGTAGTCCATCTTCATATTATTTACATATTTTCAGTATACAGTATACACTATGTTATGTTTCTTATTTATATTTTATAGATAAGACTCTGCCACTCGCCTGTGTTCAGGTCGTATCTTATGGTTATTGTTTACCACTACACCTGTTTTGGGGACTTTCCCTCCCTATGTGGTCTTTGATACACACTTTTTACTTAAACTTTCTCTACTATGACTAGATTCATTGCTTTCATATGAGAAATATGGATGAGTGCACGGTACTTGCTGCGCATGCACATCACTTCTAATGCTGCTGGATGGAGCATAGGATGGACCATCAGCTAGAGAGCCAGATGGCTTGGCAGGAGGCTGAGAGGGCAGCAGGGGAGGCTTGGAGTTGGAAAAAATGGGAGCAAAACCCTTTTCTCAGGTTTTGTGTGTGTGGGAGGTGGATGGGGAGGTGCGGGGGTTAGAACTAAAACTATTCTGCAATCAGGGCATTATAACTTTAGGAACACAGATATTGTTCCTAAATCTATAGTGTTCCTTTAAAAAAAAAAAAAAAAGTCAGGACCAAATGCATTTAGTAGGATACACAGGCGCAAATAAGAAAGAGCAAGTGAACGTTCATTTGAAATACTATTTGCACTCGCAGCACTGGCAGTTAGTGGGCAATTAGTTAAAAAAATTCCTCAGCAAGACAAGAGTGAGTCATGTGGCGGCTGACCAGTGCTGTCTGTAAGGGTCAATAAGATCCCCATATTACTAAAACCTCCCTAATGCTCCACCTGTAATACGGCAGATGGGGGAATATCTACTAACCCCTCCCATGGCTACCCAGTCACTTGTTTATAGGTACATTTAACAGCCACTGGCTACACACTGTTTAGTAGATATACCCTCATCTATGGCATGGTAGGCCGGGGAAAGGAAGGTTTATCTATAATGATGGAATGGATGCACTGAATTTATTTGCAGTTATATCTTTTTTATTGTTACACACATTTTACATGTTGTAGCAGGCAAAAAGTTCAGAGATTTAAAATCCAGGCTCCGATTTGAAGCATCCGGGCCCAAATTTTAATGATTGGGTCCATATTTCATCCAGCAGTGTTTGGTTGAGCTGAAATCCAGGGCGAATTCTGCCTTGTTCAGAGCCTGGTTGGGAAAATCCAGACAGACAGTGTTATATAGTATGAATAATGTCCTCCTATAATCTCCGATGCAGTACCAGCACGGTATCTAGAATACCGCAATACAAAAATAAAGTGGCTCCATTCTACTTTTCCTACAGAGCACCGCAATTATGGATTAACCTCAGGGACACAGTCAAATCTTCATTCAATCTAAAATCTTTTAAGAGATCTATGGCAATATACCTCAGCACAGAATGCACCTGTCATGGTTGATTATATTTATTAGACAGAGAGAGAAAGGATATGTGTGTGTATTTATTTTTATTTTTTGTAACATTGTTCCCTATTATAACAATGCAATGTTTTGTAGACCCAGGACATACTTGAAAACGAGATCATTCTCAATGTATCCTTTCTGGTAAAATACTTATAAATAAATAAATATTGCATTCTGAATTGCCCTGTACAACACTGGATAGATTTGCCCCATTAGGTGCGGGTCATTCAAAGCTTTTTAAATTACCCTGATAATATAACAATCCCCACTAAGCCCTACATCTTATCACTTGTAGCATAGCTGGGTTAAATGCAGTGAGATATTGTGTATTTCAGAGGTTTGTTTAATTTGCTCAGCAGAATCTTGTGTAATAAAATCGTATTTATCCAGAAAATGATCTCCAGAGAGGGCCAGGGGGGAATACGACTGAACAATGTGCTGAAAACAGAAGGAGAAATAACAGACACAGGCATCCCAGTACGTCAGAAATTGGGACCAACCTCTCCAAAACTCCTGCTGATTGCCATCTAACTGATCCTGCAAAGGTTACCCTGGGATTTTATTGCACTCTCTCCAAACTCCTACATTACCCACTCAACACTATCTCACATCACCTACCGAACGTAAACATAAAACAATATAAAAAATAAGACACTTCTCGTCCGATTGAGGTTTAACCCTCACACCCTGGCCACGTTTGGCATGCTGTAGCTAGGAGGACAGTAACATTATTCTGTCCAGCACGTTGTTCATTATCAAAACTATCAGCAACAACACTGGATGCTGGATCACTATCAACAAGGATTTAATAACTAGAAACATTTAAGGATCAATGGCGCTGTGATTAAAACCCAGTGCAGTCAACAAATCTCCCAAGTGCAATGTCACGTTCACACTCAATACATACATAGATCAAACAGAGAACACGGTGATTGACACACAGTGGTTAAAAACCTCACAGAGGGACAGGTAGCATATAACAAGATGGCTGACAGGGGCACAGTATGGTTTCAGTATGACCAGCATTAGGACTGCTCGGCTGCGTCAACTACAGGATTGTTTAACCCCTTAAGGACCAAACTTCTGGAATAAAAGGGAATCACGACATGTCACACATGTCACGTGTCCTTAAGGGGATCCCCTGATTGATTGTGAAATGCTGGCTTATTATACCGTGTATCCTTTACATCCACATACACTGAGCGCCCTCTAGTGTAAGAATTGATTTTCTGACGGTCAAACAGAAGAAATGATCTGATTTCCGAGAAACAGCCTGATTTCAAAACACCAATCAGAAAATGAGTTGCTGGTATGTCATTAGTTACTGGGTAAATAATGATTTCAGTGCTGAGCTATAACCACAACACATTATGACACCTAAAAGGATTCAATGCTTGGGGCTGATTCACTGAACTGTGAATATTAGAGAATAAAGGGGAAAGGGAATTTTAGGAAATAATAGCTGAACTATCAAAAACAAATCTTAAAATAAACATTATTTTCCAGCTCAGCTTTCTTTAGTAAAATTCTCAGTTTAGTGAATAAACCTCTTGTCTTTCTTAAAATGGTCAACAAACTTCAGATGAGGTTTACTGGGCTGCAGATAAGATGCTATTTCAATAATGTGTTTATTTAAACATTAATTTAATTATTATTATTATTTTTATTTTTTATTTTTTTTTTTACAAAAAACAGAAGGCCCTAAGATTTAAATAGCCCAACTGACATTATGGGCTAAAGTTAAATAACACATTCCCATCCTCATAGCGTCCCTTTAAAGAAGCACTTTAAACACCATAACCACTACAGCCGGCAGCCGACAGGTCATACAAATGTAGATAAATGTATAAATAAATCCAACAGCTAGTATGCAAGAATTTATACATTAATATTTACAAACAGTCAGTATGTAGGGAAAATTAAATTAAATTGTAGTAATCACGCCACAGAAAATACAGGGACTAATACATATTATCAGTCCCAGCGGCCAGGATACAGGGACATTGGTAAAATTCCAGTACAGAACAAGAAATAAACTATTTACAAAACAATTATGGAGTTACAGCAGTGATAGGGCTAAACATGTAGACACAATAAGATGTTCCTTGATGCTTGACTTCACGCTAAGATTTTACTTTCCCTTTTTATAACCATGGCTTTTCCTGTAATTGTGTTAATAATAGTAACCATTGGGAAATGTGTTCAGATATGTCTTCTGTTTCCAGATGTGGCAGACCAGAGGAGGTGTTGCCCCTCTATGACAATTGACGTCCCAGAATGGTCATAGGATTTGCCTAACTTCTTGTGGTGAAGAAAGAAAAATCTTGGTATGATAGGGCCATCTGCTGTTATATTTTGGTAATGCATAAAGCTGTTGGCACACACCTTTTTTTTAGTGACTTGCATTCCAATGTATTGAGTAAAAGCTCACAGTAATGGCTTGTGTGGGTCAAAACATTGTGTTCTTACCCATTAAACTGGAGTGTTACCAGGGACAGACTGGGAAAGCAACACAGGAAAAATCTTTATGCCAGCCCTATAATACATTGTGTCATTACATCGGATATGCGGGTGTAAAGAGAAACTGACATTGAAAGTTATTTCTACAATTTGATGGACTGCACGCATAGAACTTCACAATAGACAAAAGAACAGTGTTATTTTAGGTAGATGTGCAGAAGATCACTGACATGCTGTGAAATGTCTGGTAATGGGACTCATTGCCGATTTGCTGAATGGTTGAAGTCCCAAAGTTCCGAAATTACCGAATTTCCAAGTGTCAAAGTGTCGAAGTGTCGAAGTGCTGAAGTGCCAAAATTCCGAAGTTGCCGAAGTTCCGAAGTGCCGAAGTTCCGAAGCACAGAATTGCCTAAGAACTAATATACTTACCCAGTAGAAGAACATAGAAACATAGAAACATAGAATGTTACGACAGATAAGAACCATTCGGCCCATCTAGTCTGCCCAATTTTCCTAATACTTTCATTAGTCCCTGGCCTTATCTTATAGTTAAGATAGCCTTATGCCCATCCCACGCATGCTTAGAATGAAAAATGAAGAATGTTACACTGTATACAATTTTAAATAAAAAGTATACAAACATAGCTAGGATTCAGCTGTAAGCATTTGCAACACTTACAACAATCAAGTAACATACATTCATATAAAATGTAAGTTACTTAGCCAGTCAGTGTAATGACAGGAATGAATAAGTAGATAACTCCCTAATTCACACGGTATTAGGGAGCTATCTACTAAAAGGCTGAAAGACCTAAATTGGTCTTTCAGACAAATTTACTAACACTAAGTAAAGATTACTTAGTATTAGTAAATTATGCCCCTACTCGTTATACCGCGAGTAGGGGCATGTCTATTAAACAGTGAGCAGCCATAGGTCCCCCCCTCCCGAGCACCCACCCGTGCCACGTGAGTGGGGGCTTCTAACCTGAAGGGGGGACCTATTGCCCCCCCAGCCCCCAACCCTAAACGGCGGGTGGGGGCCCATAAATTAGAATAAAGGGGTGGGGGCCGGGGGGGACAGTAGGTCCACCCCCATTATTTTACTTTAGGGCCCCCACCCGCCACAGGCTGCTCACTATTTAATAGACATGCCCCTACTCGTGGTATTAGTAAATTTGACTGAAAGACCAATTTAGGTCTTTCAGCCTTTTGGTAGATAACTCCCTAATACTGTGGGAATTAGGGAGTTATCTACAAAGCGGCTGCAAGAGAAGTCCCGAAGTGCCGAAGTCCTGAAATTCCGAAATGCCAAAGTTCCAAAATTCCGAAGTGCCGAAGTTCCGAAGTGTCGAAGTTCCGAAGTGTCGAAGTGCCGAAGTTCCGAAGTGCCGAAGTTCTGAAGTGCCGAAGTTCCGAATTGCGGAAGTCCCGAATTTCGTAATGCCGAACCGAACCGAAATTTTTTTCCCATGCACATGCCTAATGTACTACACTATTATGTGTTATTCTGCGTTCCTTTGGGACTGGCGGTATCTTTATATTTTGCTGTTTTTATCTACATTGAATATAGCACTGTGGGAAAAGCTCTAAGTGAAGCCATCCATGCTGTTCTGAATACACATATTATATGTGTGTGCCCTGGCCTAGCCACTTTTCTTATATTGTGTTCTGTCAAAGAATGTATTACTATAAATGTTATAATGTACAGTTGTGCTCAAAGGTTTGCATACCCTCGGAGAATTGGTAATATATGTACCATTTTTAAAGAATACATGAGTGAGCAGGAAAAACACATTGCTTTTATTTCTTATGGGATTCATATTTAACTGTAGGTTATAACAGAATGGCACAATCATAAAATAAAACATGGCAACAAAGAAGAAAATGAAATGACCTCTGTTCAAAAGTCTGCATACCCTTCATTCTTAGCACTGTGTATTGCCCCCTTTAGCACCAATGATAGTGTGCAGTATTTTGTAATAGTTGTCTATGAGCTGCTAATTCTTGCAGGTGGTATAGCTATTGTCTTGGCAAAATGCCTCCAGGTCAAGGGAACACTGCTTCAGTGCTCTGTGCTGAGTCCTAGTGCCCTGAATATAGCACAAACTTGTCTTATGATGCTATGACTGTTGGGGACAGTTCCCTGGTGACTGGTGTCCTTAAAAGTGGACGATGGGACAGGACCCAAATAGTGGGACTGTGCCAACAGAAGTATTGGGAGGCATATATATATTATTTTTTTTTATTGCCCTGCATTAAATGGGGGTCTGTCTGTCTGCGGGGAGTAACTTCTAACCTTGTGTTTCTTGTGCAGCTGCTTACCTTATAAAATAATCCTTGGGAATTTTTAATCTCATTGTGACATCATTTTATAAAAAGATTTTCAACATGTTTTATGATTGTTATTTTTAGTTAGAACTGGTTTGGAAATGCTACATTTTACCGGCGATTCCACCCTCTCTATTGGCTGTGTTTTGTTCACTCTGCAGTAAGATAAAATCTGTTATAATGTTGTGTATGTGTAATCTGTGATTTCTTGCTTTAGCCGAGTTAATGAACCCACTTATATTTTTCAGCAATTCTCGTAATATTAAAGGGACACTATAGTCCCCAGAACAACTACAGCTTATTGAATTTGTTCTGGTGAGTAGAATCATTACCTTCAGGCTTTTTGCTGTAAACACTGTCTTTTCAGAGAAAATGCAGTGTTTATATTACAGCCTAGTGATAACTACACTGGCCACTCCTCAGGTGGCTGTTAGAGATCCTTCCTGGGTTATGGCTGCCTAAAATGCATCCAAACATTCAGTATCTCCTCCCTCTGCATGCAGACACTGAACTTTCCTCATAGAGATTCATTGATTCAATTAATCTCTATGAGGAGATGCTCATTGGCCAGGGCTGCGTTTGAATCATGCTGGCTCTGCCCCTGATCTGCCTCTTTGTCAGTCTCAGCCAATCCTATGAGGAAGCACTGTGATTGGATCAGGCCACCACTTCTGATGATGTCAGCAGACTGCTTGTTTTTCTGAGTCTAACAGCATGCAGAGTTCCAGCTTCAGGCTTGAATACAGTAAGATTTTGCTATATTTATGGAGGCCTGAGGGGCCCATGGGGGCTAGATGGTGGTGTTAACACTATAGGGTCAGGAATACATGTTTGTGTTCCTGACCCTATAGTGATCCTTTAATTATACACTCACGTTAATAATTCACTTTGAAGAGAGACTATATACACAGGTGTATTCATTATAATAACTGTTTTTTTGTTTTTTTTTAATTCTTTATTTTTGTCGTGCATGCATCAACAACAGTTACTCAGAGCCACACCAGCTTCTGAGTGCATTTTACAGTATTCGACAAATTCACAGGTGAACACAGCACAAATTTTAAGATTATAACAAAGAGTAGAAAAACAAAAGAAAAAAAAAATACGACACCGTCAGTTAATATTGAGTTGGAGGGCATGTAGCGTTCCATACATGGACAGAACCAACTTCCGTCGTGACAAGTAAAGGCAGACTCACCTCCGATGTTGCCCATTTACCTAAGAAGAGGTACACTGACCCTGGGAGAGGCCCGGAAATTATCAGGGAAACATCGATACAGTACAACCAGTGCACCTACACAGACGATATACATGTACATTGCCATCACATGCCGATCTCCGGCCAATGCCCAAGGTGACCGCTGCTGAGAGTGAGGTAGTGTAGGGTGCGACTGGCGCGGCAGTTAGGCCGAGTTACCAGTCTTCATCAATGCCCAACATGCTCATAGACTACATTGCTCGTCCAACCGTATCTCCGTGTCTGATGGAGGTGTAAAAATAACTCCACCTCCCATGGAAAAACCAGAGGGAGGGAAGCGATATTGATATAAAAGAAAAAGGAAAGAGAAGAAAAAATAACGAAAAGAAAAAGACGAGACTGAAAAAGGTGGAAAAACAGAGTAAAGCGAGAGGGAAAAAGGAGAAGAAGATCAGTAGACTAAAAATAGAAAGCAGTTTAGATGTGGGGAGAAGAAGGGAAAAAAAAGAGGGGGGGGGAGGGGGCTTCCTACGTGAGGCTCCCAAATCTTTTGAAACAACGCTATTGTCCCCCGCACTCTTGCAGTCAAGTCGTCCATGATTCTACATTCTCTAATCCTAGACGTCACTCTGGAAAAATCGGGGCCTTCTGGGGAAAGCCACGCGATCGCTATGGCCCGGCGTGCACTCAGGGTTATCTTATGCACCAATTTTTGTTCCCTCTTGGTCCAGCCCTCCAGAGACCTATTCAGCAGGTACACCCAAGGATCCATATGGAGGGGTCTGTTGAACGTCAGAAGCCGGTGAGTTTTGGGCATTCCGACCACATATGGATATACGTGCCCCGGGAACCGCAACCCCGCCAGCAGTCATCATTGTCCAATTTGTGCATGCGATACAGTTTAACAGGCGTGGTATACCACCGAAGCATAGTTTTCCATGCCTGCTCTTGGAGAGTGACACAAATCGAGACAGTGGTATTCGCCTCCCATATCTCCCTCCACTCCAAACCCTCCAAGACTTCGCCTAGGTCCGTTTCCCATTGATCCGTGTAATTTAGGTTACCCCATTCTCCGGTTTCAGCGCTTAAGTGTGCGTACAGAAGTGTAATCATACCCTTGGGGGCGGTCCCGTTGGAGCAAAGCCTTTCATAAAAGGTCAACGGACCCAAAGCAGCCGTCCTAATGTGAGGTTTGCTAGCGAAGTCGCGAATCTGGACGTAGCGGAAAAAATCCGTGAGGCAGACCGGGAGAGCACAAGATTTCTGAATATTTGCCTTATAACCTGATAACTCACCGTAATCCGCCATGACCCTCTGTAGTGCCAACATGGAGTCGATAGGATTCGTAACCGTCAGGAGGACGTCGTCCGCATAGGCCGACACTTTATATTCATCGGCTCCTACCTTGACACCTGCAATATCAGGATTCCGTCGGATGGCTTGTAGTAGCGGTTCTAAGGCCAGCACAAATAGGAGGGGGGAGAGAGGGCAACCTTGCCTAGTTCCGTTATACAGCCGAAACTGAGTCTTTGGAGCACCCGTTATCTGGACCTGCGCTCGTACATCATGGTATATCGCTCTCGTCACCGTCACATATTCGTCCGGAAAGCCCATAGTCTTCAATACCGGGAAAATAAATTGCCATCTTACCCTATCCAAGGCTTTTTCGGCGTCAATAGACACCGCCAGGGTAGGAGAGCCAGTGGTCTTCTGTTTCCATATCAAGTCAATATTCCGTCTAGTATTTTCGAACAGCTGCCTACCTTGAATAAAACCGACCTGATCGGCGTGTACTAGGGTGGTCAGCAGGGGGTTCAGCCTGTCCGCTTGAATCTTTGCTAGGATCTTCAGATCATGGTTAATCAAGGATATGGGCCTATAGTTTTCTGGTAGGGGCGAATCTTTTCCCGGTTTGGGCAACAAGACAATGGTAGCCAAGGACATATCAGGATCCAGCCGTCCCCCCTGACGCAGATGCGTGAAGAGTCGAGTCAACTGAGGAACGAGCTCCTCCCGAAAGGTTTTGTAATAGGTGCCATCGAAGCCATCCGGTCCAGGTGCCTTATTCCCTTTCAGGTGAGATATAGCTTTGTCAACCTCATCCTCCATGATCTCAGCAGCCAGCGCTCCTGCAGCATCTTCGCTCAATTTGGGCAACCCCAAGCTATCTAAATATTGTAAAATCTGTTCCTCCTCTCTCCCTCCATGAGGACAACCGCCGGGCGAGTGATTGTACAAAGTTTTATAGAAGTCTTCGAACACCTTCGCTATCTCGGTGGGTGTCAGTTTCGTCGTACCATCGGGATGTCTGATAGCAGTAATATGGGCCCTGTCCTGCCTAGGTCGGAGAGTTCTGGCCAGGAGGGTGTCCATTTTGTTGCCACTTTCGTAATATGTCCGCTTGGACCATACCATGGACCTGGCCGCGTCATCTAATAACAGCGTACGGATGTCTCTTCGGACTGCATCTAATTGCCCATATGTTCTCTCATCCGGCGCTGTCTGATGTTTCTGTTCGAGGGTCCTCAATTGTCCCAGGAGCGTTTCCAGCATCTGGTGTTTCAACTTCTTCTTCCTGGTGGCCAGTTTAATTGGATTCCCCCTCGTGACGACCTTATGAGCCGCCCATAGCGTGCCCGCGTGGATATCGGGGGTGGCGTTCAATTCAAAATATTCCGCGATCCCTTTTCGGATCTGTTCCCTTATCTCTTCGTCCCGCAACAAGGACGCGTTCAGCCTCCACGTCCATGGCGAAGCCACGCATAAGTTGCCCAGTGTGATAGACACATCAGCGTGATCGGACCACGAGATGTTACCCATTGTGGAGCCCGCGATCCTAGACATGCCTGACGCATTAGCAAGGAAAAAATCAATTTGTGAATACGTGCCATGGGGAGCCGAGTAGCATGAATATGCCTAATCTCCTGGATGATGAGCCCGCCACACGTCCACCAATCCTGTATCGGCAATGAAATCCCTGAGCAACCTATCCTGCCCCCCCTGCCCTGGGACCTAGGGACACCAGTGCGCGAGCTCCTGTCTGCAGCCGGGCACGGGGCAGCTTTAAAGTCGCCACCCAAGTACACTAGGCCATGAGGGAGTGCCGAGAGTTTGTCTCGAAGTGTGGACCAGAAAGCAGGCTCCGGTTGATTTGGTGCATATATGTTTATCAGGTGGATTACATGAGAATATAAGGAACCTGAGACGATGACGAAGCGTCCCTCTGGGTCTGCGTCAATTGAGCTCACACTTAGCGGACAGCTGCGCCGGACGAGGATCGCCACCCCATTGCTTTTGCGATGGGACCTGGCTTCATATGAACCTGCGAAGGTGTGATCCCTCAACCGAAACTGAGCCTGTTTGGGCAAGTGGGTCTCCTGAACGAAAGCTATATCGGATTTCAACCGATTTAATTCTTTGAACATCAGTCGGTGCTTTCGAGGCGCGTTAAGACCTTTTACATTCAAGGAGTGTACCCTAATCGCCATCTCGAGGTACCGTAGCCCCGGCAATATGCACCCTTACCGTCAACCCTATGGTCACCGTCAAGTCATCAAGCACGTCCCTCCACTGAGCCCCCACCAAACCCCCCCCCCACAGGAAAAAGATGGAAAAAGGGAGGGAAAAGAAAAACAGAGAAGAGAGAGAAAAGACAGCGTCCAGACTCAGTCTGATGCCAAGAAACTCTGGTCTTACCAAACGCCAGAGTGTTTTGGGAACATGCTCCCACATTCCAGCCACGGTCAACGTTGGGAGGAACAATGGGACAATGAGCTCCTAACCCCAGGCGCCCCCCCTCAGCTATACCCGCCTCAGTTTCGCCTTCCCCCCGTGTGGTGGACTGAAGGGGTCCCCTGCCCCAGCGGTGACCTTGCCCCATTGGTGTATAAAAATCAATCATTTCCACAGGGACGGCTAGGCCCTCAGTATTAAAGGCCCCAGTCGCCGGGAGAAAACGTCCTGCATAAGTCTGATATACGAAATATCGTGGTATTCCCCGTCACCCCACACCCCCCACCTCTAACACAATTGCACAATAGAAAAATCAGAGGGAAACGACATACCCAAGGGTGTTTAACAACTAACTGAAATCAAGATTTACAATCTACAATAAGGGCCCTGCACGGTATCCCGTGTTGCGGAGTGCGAGGGTCCTGACAGTAGCACGATGCTCAGCGGCAGCGACACCATAAGGAAGAACTATCTCACGTTATAACGGTATCACCCATTATAACCCTTGTCCCCCAGATTCTAAATAGAGTGGGAGGGAAACCAGACCTGAGCACAGACTCACCCGGAATGAATAGGGACCCCAGACCCTTGACCGTATAGGACACCCCACGGGTTTACGAAGTTTACTTAGCAAAAAGGGATATTATCGATCCTAGCAGCATATGGTGAATTAAACCAAAAGACAGAAACGGGCCAGTAATTCGGTCCGCATCTCACCTCTAAAGTAGTGTTTCGATGCCCTATAGCAGGACAACGAGTCCAATTAAAGGTGTATTGTTTTTAGTCGGTTGCTGCAGTTCGTAACAGCCATTGTCAACTTTGTGTGCTACTTGGAGATATAGGATAATACTGTCACTGTATGAGTCCCTCCCATGCGAGATCACTGTCTAGGGCCCGAAAAAGAAAACATGTCAACAATAGGCTAATCAGAGAGATGAACTCCACATACCCTTATTGTGTTTTTGCCTACTTTATGTTACGTTGTTTGTTTAATCTGTTTTTTTATTTTCTATTTTCACCTTTTTATTTAGGTTTTTAAGTGTTTTGTGATGTTTTGGTGTATTCCAAAGATTAATTGTAATCTGGGGCGGGGGGGGGGAGGGGGGGGGGCCTCGCACGCCCACCAACTAACAATTATGGGGGGGGAGGAGGGGGGGGGGACATATAGTGAATCCCCGCCATACCCTGCACCATTGTCCCCACAAGGAGGAAGAACATTAGAACACATGCGTCAGTTATAGCATGTACGCATCGGGGAATCGGGGGCCACGCTCCCCACCCGCCCTCCCGGAAAAAAGAGGGAGGGAAGGAGGGGTGCAGACCCTCAACCCCACGACCCGCACCCGGTTCCCAACACATAACCACCGGGCAATATCATCCACAGAGTTCACACATAGGCCAAAGCCGATATAGTCCCATCTCGACATCAATAGGTAGCTCCGGAGAAGGTGGGGTCTTCCCCCGCTAGTGGCACCAGCTTCGGCGCAGGGAATGGATAAAAAACTAAGGTAAATGTCCCCTTCGAAGTCTCCGGCCGCCGTACAAAAAAGCCAGAGCCAGAGGGTCAGGAAGTCCAGAGTATGAAGTGGAAACAATGTAACAGGGCTTAACGGAAGAGGGGTGAAACTGGGGGATATGTTTTCCTTTCACTTTCTTTTGCAATTTATACAATTATCTTTTTTTTTTTTATCGTTTTTTCCCTTTTTCCATTATTATTTTTTAATCTTTTTATGTTTTTTATTTTTTTTTTCTCCCCTTTTTTTTGTATTATTTTTTAAGTTTTTCCCCTTTCCGTTATTGCGTGTGGTAAGAGCGAGGAGGAAAGCACAAAAAAGGCCGGGCAACCCCATTTCCAGACCCCCAGTCCCCAAAAGGTCCCGCCCGCCCAAGGAAAAAGAGCACTCAAAAGGGAGAAGCTTTACCCAACGGTGAAACACCTTCTCCGATCCTCAATGGGGGAATGGCCATGGAAAGCATAGCTCACACGTGAGCGGAAACCGCCAGAAAAACCCTGGGCCCTCCCAAACACAAAGGCGGAACCCCCCCCAGCAAAAAGGAGAAAAAGACCCCAGAAAGAGGCCAGAGAATACGATACCAACGAGTCGTCATCGGCGGCTTCGCGGGCCCACTTCACGCCATTCTCCTGGCAGTTGTGGAAGCTCTCCCGGGTACATCGCCACCGTCGGCAGGTGAGGAGGCGCCTGGATTCCGAGACCCTGGAAGAAGCGCTTCAGGTCCCCGCCAGGTACGAGAATATGCGCTCTCCCCTCACGGAATACCATCAACTTGAAGGGGAATCCCCAGGCGTATTTAAGGCCTGCTCCCCGCAGCGCTCCAGTAATCGGCCGCCAGTCTCTCCGCCGCTGCAGTGTCGAAGGGGCCAGATCTTGGTAAAGGGAGAGCACGGCCCCATCATGCCGGATCGGTCCCTCTCGACTCCTCTTCATTAGGGCCTCCTTAGTGCGAAAATGGAGGAAGTTAAGGACCACGTTCCTGGGGGTATTAGCCTCGGCCCGCTGTGCTCGGAGCGCCCGATGTACCCTTTCCACATGCCATTGCTCCTCCGGGATGGTCGGAAGGAGAGGCCGCAAGATAGAGAGCACCAGCTCCTGGAGGTCCTCCTCAGGCTCCTCAGGCAATCCCCTCAAGCGGAGGTTGTTCCTTCGAGACCGGTTGGCCAGATCTTCTAAGGCCAAATCCATGTCCACTATATGTTTTTTCTCTTCTCCATGGTAAGGGGGTCACAGGGGAGATATATAGGCAAGTAAGGCTGCTTTTGTGAGCTTTGAGGGCGCCTTCAGGACGGAGCTCTAGTGAGACACCCCATAATAACTGTTTTAATGCTGTGTGAGAATTACCCGTGCAATGATAAAATCACAAACTAGTAAAAATATAAATTTCCTACATTTAAAGGATAATCCATCCTTATACAGAGCGTGGGGTTAGCCTGATACAATAGAAAAGAGAGAATTTCATATTAAACATTTACAGCAGACATTTGAACAAGTGCTCACCTGAATATTCTGATATCTGAAACCCGTTTTAGAAGTATTAAAAGCAGTCATGGAGAATAAAAAAACAATCTTTGAAGCTATTAGGTCTGTTTAAAGGTGCGTTTTCTGTTAATGAGGGAGAATTTATTTAAAAAGTTGGAGATATAAACATTGCAGGTTTATAACACACAGTAAGTCGCCGACAGTCATTTTATGGTCAATTAGTCTGTTACATAAACAGTAACTGTAACCACTCTCAGGACCATATTTCGCTAAAGTGAAAAAATGATTGTTGTGTGGTTTCTGAAGAGGATGTAAAAAACCCTTACTGTGTTACTGGGATATATTGTGAAGCGAGCAAAAAGGTTCCAGGGAATGTATACAGCGGATTAAGGGAATGTATACAATATTACCTGAAAAAATATTTCATACCGCATAGCATGAAGATATGGCTTAGAAATATTATTGATTATTGTACAGATGGGAACGGTTGATGTAGATAGAGCTGTAAGGTAGGCCTTGGTAGGACGCTAACAATTGCAGGTAATTATATTTATTATGCGATGCATCTTCCTCAAGGAATAATCCGAAAGCTGGATAGTTTTATTACTGTATAATATAAATAGTTTGGAGGCACATTGCTACCTCGGCACTTCATGGTCCTGAAACTAGAATCTAAGAAGGACACTGTCTATCTGAACCCTATTGTGATTTATCAAGGTAACTAATAGAGAAGGTGACAGTGTGTTCAATCTCCAGGTCAGTTTCATTAAATGTAGGGATCCCCTCATTTATTTAAAGCTTATCCATGTCAGGGAGGCCTGTGGTAACATTGATGTCATCAACATGTTTCATCGCTCCTGTACTGTTTGTGTAGGTGCGGGAGGAAGTTTGAGCGGAGATGGACTGTGTCATGCTTTTACGAGGTGACCCAAGCCCATAGTAATAATTATCAATGGCCACGTCCCTCTATAGAGATCTGACTGAATAGGTTAATTTTCAGCCAATTTTGAACGCGTATCCAAAATCAGTTTGATTCACCTTGGCAGGCTCTATATTAAGTGCATCCATCCGTGTGCCCTACTTTGCAGGTTTGCCGGTAACTAAATGGCAGCTTTGCTCTCCTGTCACTTTTATCCCCGGTTTCACATAATTCTGATTCCCCCCATGTCTTGATGGACTCCCCCCCTTTTCTTTAGCCCATTGGTGCAGAATGCCACAAACATCTAATCACATGAGTAGGTTTGCGGATTTCAAGTCAGGTAGGAGTTAAGAAATCAGGTAATGTATTTGGCTCACAAACACACATTTTGTGGGATTTCCCCATAATTTGACTCTTCTGAGAAAAGTTACTCAGATCTTGGAGTATGTTGGATTAGGTCTTATATAAGGAATTGCTGCATCACCTGATACATTACACACCAATAAATATTAAACAACACAATTTCTTTATGGTAAACAAACCCACAAAAACAATAATGAGCGATGTGGTTCTATCTGTTTGGTAAAAAGGAGGAAGCGTGGGTCATGGTTACCTTGGAGTGAGATCTTGGCTTTGGGTTAAGTTAAGATCATGAGCCTGTACTAATGTCGTTATGGTGTAATTAAATTATAATTAAATACTGGGTGTGGTGGTGTCAAATGTATTTACTTTGCTGTGTCTGAGATTAAACAGTACAGAATCCATGCAAACCAGCTTGAGCTAGAATTACAAATAGGTTATAACTGCCCATTGGCCTATGGGTGGGGTATGATTCCAACATTATTGTAGCCTATAGACTGTTTAGAAAGAGAGAGACAGTCCAACATATTATGTGTGTAGACGTCAATAAGGGGTTACTTGGTAATCTGGAAAGGGTGATAACCCTAATTAAATACTTTAGAACAGATAAGAACGGAACCTGAGAAAAGGTACCTCTTAGTAGATTACCCTTTACATTAAAGCCACAATATACTTTTATTATTCTTAAAAACCCAAAAAGATATTTACTTCCAAAAAGCAGACTGTGTATAAATAGTGTCACAAAGTGATTAAGTGAAGAAACTCGTGTGGCTCATAAAGCGGTTTATTAATTGTTTCTTTAAATGTCAATCTCTCCTTCAGCTAGTGGCGTTTACTTACAAAGTAACAATTTGATATAATTTATTCGATACAATGTTTCTGAAGGAAATAATGCTTTTATCTTCTTTGAGTTAGATCCCTGCTTCTTGGAATAGAGGGGGCAATTGGCATAGATTTTAGATGGCATAGGGTAGATAAATTATCGTTTTATTGTATGTAGACAGCATATAATTTCAGGACAGAGTAATTAAAAAAGACTTCAAAACAGTAAGAAACAATTGTCTCTAGTAGTATTCACCACAAATATCGTTCACCTGATAAAGAGATTTTAAACATTAGAAAGAAGCACCCGGCAATCTAAATGTGAGCATTTGCTTCTAAGGCTCAATATACTTGTGAGACATCGCTGAATACAAATATGTGTATTTTATTGCAGTAACAGCTAACAGTATTGTGACATTCACAGTTAAATTGGCATGCAGAACTAAATTTTTTTTTTTAAAAAGTCTTAAAGGACCACTCTAGGCACCTCAGCTTAATGAAGTGGTCTGGGTGCCAGGTCCTTCTAGGGTTAACCCATTTTTTCATAAACATGCCGTGCGTGCGCATTCAGCCAACGGGGAGGAGAAGAGGAGGATCAGAGGAGGAGAGCTCTCCGCCCACCGCTGGAAAAAGGTAAGTTTTTACCCCTTTCCCCTTTCCCCTTTCCAGAGCCGGGCGGGGAGGGGGTCCCTGAGGGTGGGGGCACCCTCAGGGCACTCTAGTGCCAGGAAAACGAGTATGTTTTCCTGGCACTAGAGTGGTCCTTTAAGATCTCAATTTTTTAAAATATTTTATTCATATTAAGTTATGTTTCTTATATAAATATTTGACATGAAAGCCCTGTTTCTCCTGAACAAAATGATATATAAGTGTAGGTGCATTTAAAATGAAAGAGGTGAATTAAAGGGACACTCCAGGCACTCAGACCACTTCTGCCCATTGGAGTGGTCTGGGTGCCAACTCCCACTACCCTTAACCCTGCAAGTGTAATTATTGCAGTTTTTTTGTAAACTTGCAGGGTTAACTCCACCTGATACTGCAGATTGTTATTAAAAATGTTTATTACACTATTAAAAGTTGTAATAGTTAATTGGAACACAAGAGAGTACATGTTAGTCAGGGTTTGAAGCCGATCTGTCACTTTTCACTATTTTATAAAGATAACATTTCATGATACATTTATAAAGACTGCGTTGGAATTTCACTGAATTTCCAACACAATCCAATGATACCATGAGACAAAGTAGGGACTTCTTTGTTTTATATTAAATCTGAGGTTGACAAAACTTGACAAAGGGAGGAGGTCATCTGTCAACTTTTGTCCAAACGCAGCAGTTGTCACAAAATCCAGCTGTGGGATTCAGGCTTTCTCTATGGGGGATCCCGCAGTCTCAATCTGCCCGTTTTTGCCTATTTCGCAAAGACATTTTGACAGATCTGCTTCAATGGATTGTTTACTCTACAAACAATGATAATTATAACAGCATTGAATAATTCCAAATAAATAATCCTCCTCTACTGAGTGCGAACTAAGTAACAATTTAGTCCTAGGTGGAGCTGAATGGATAGTTCACTTACCAATGGCTTAAAGGGACACTTTACTGCACATTTTAAAATCATGGTTTAGTAGATATACCCCCAATGGAACATGCATGTGTTTATTTATGAATTTTGCATTTGTGGTATATGTTTCAACAGCTTACAAAAGCTCCAGATCTATTGTCTACAACCTTTGCAAGCCCGTCCCATCTTCCCAGACTTATCGATGCAGCTCAATGAGAAGTCTGTGCAAGGGAGGTGCTCTGAGCAATTGCTGCCTCTTGAGTTTAGCTACACTGAGCTAACCAAACCAGGAAGTAACTGAACCGGTTGTCTGATGGTTAATTTATAAAAGTGCCAATTTCTATAGAAATTTTCACATTTTCTAAAACGAACAAAATGACACATTTTACACATAGCTAAATTGTTTTAGGGTTTCAGTGTGTTCCTTTAAAATAAGGCCAGATCCACCGTGTTTCACAGACAGCAGTTAGTTCCCTCACAGAGAAATCGGGAGCATTTATCAGTTTATTAAATTAATTATTAACATCATGTAAATCAAAACAGAAAATTTATATTATTTACACACAACCTTTCATTGGGTTTATATTCTGCGTTCTTCATAGCAAATACCTTCTTGCTAATTACGATGAGCTCATATATACATATATTATTTTAGATCTGCTGTCAGATTAGATGGTTCAACCGGTCCTGTTTTTGGTTCCAGACAGGAATGAAATGAAGAACCACACAAGGAAGAAACACCAGGTGTTTGAGTGACAGATTAACGCACAATCTGATAACAGTCAGATAAAGACACCATTGGTATGCAAGATCTACTTGACGTTACACACAGCAGAGAACCCTTACTCTGCTTACTGACCAGCAATATTCCCGTAGACGTCAATGGAAGAATTACTATTCAGCACACGGAGTAAAACCCTTACTTTGCTAAGATAATCCAGCCCAAGGTCTCACACAGACCAGGATAAGTCAATGAGGACATATTAGTTGGAGAGAGATGATGTGATATCACCGTAGTCAATGAGTGCATCCTATGTTCATTCCCCGAGATCCAATGCATGTAGTTTAGATTATTTTGTATGGAGTGAGAGGAATATATTCCTCTGACTGAGAACACATACAATATACTGAATACCTAGACATTGCGTGACATTTTTAAATACATGGTAGATGGAGGGCGGTCCTTTCCTCCAATAAACAGCTTCTGATATAAAAGAAACTCGTGGAGTCCAGCAAAGACATATCTTCATTTGGTCACTGGAACTGGAGTGTGCTGTAACCTGTAGAAGGAGGAGGAATTATTACAATTTTATTTAAAAAGACTTGAAGAACATCTTAAATAAGACTTCCATTTGCAGAAAAGACCAAACCGATTTTCCCCAAGTAAAATATACTTTTTCTTCCAATCAAAGGTTCTCATCTGCTAATCTGTCTGTTGCAGAACTTGACTACAATCATATTGTTTAGAAACGATAAATCTGTTGTTTTTAAAATATTTCCCATCTGCAATAGCAGGAGTGAGTTAAATGCTAAATGTCCACAGGAAAAAATAGCTACATTTAGATATTACATGAAAGCTGTTTTATTTTTTTCATTATCATTTGAAATACATTTTGACATATATTATAGGCTCTACGCAGATAATTGTCCAACACATAAATATAAATAAAGCCCTATTTTCAGTGCAGTACAGTCCGCTGTAGTGGTTATGGTGCCAGGATTGCCCTCTCACCCACTACGCCCCATTGTAATAAGTCAAACCATTTTAGAATAGTTAAACTTCTTACCTGTGGACTGCCGGAGTCGCTCCCTACCTCTGCTGGAGCTGCAGGAGAGTCAGAAGCTTCTGATCACTGGCAGCCAAAAAACTAAGCCCGAGACTGCTGGGTACAGTTCAGAAAAAGGGCTTCCAGCTGTCCTGTAGACAGTTTTATTATTTACAAAGGGGGGTCACACCAGGGCATTATTAGCACCATAACCACTATAGCATGATTAAAGCTACTTTAACCCCTTAAGGACACATGACATGTGTGACATGTCATGATTCCCTTTTATTCCAGAAGTTTGGTCCTTAAGGGGTTAAGAAAGTACAGTCATGAGGCAAAGTAGCTCCTATATTTAAACTATTGGAACTTGAAAATGTAAATGAATATTGTAACGTAGCTCCCTGTACCCCTGGCTGGGTACCTCCGCCCAGGACCGCTTCCTAGCTGGAACAGGGGACAAACCTCAGCACTCTTGCCCACAGTCGCCGTGGCTTGACTGGGGTTGTGACGGACCTCTTGGAACCCCGACTGGGTGCCTCCGCCAATCGCTGCTTCATAGTAGCCTGGAGTACTATAAGCACCGCACCAGAAACCATAAGTACTGTAGCCCTTTGGCCACCATAGCTTGGCTGGAGTCTAGCTGTCCTACACCCACCCTCGACCCAAGCCCAGGATCCAGCTTCCAGTGGGTGGACCTCTCCTACTCTAGAGAGTCTAGCAGGTAGAGATGTGTAGCTCTTACAAGAACCAGTGATTATAGCCAGTATAACAATCCGAAGCAGGTATAGCTGTTCCCTACAATCACGAGACAAGGCTGCGTGTTGAGGGTGAAGTGAACTGATTTTAAAGGGACCACACTTGACCTTTTATGACAGTCCCCATGCAAGGGGCACTCCCCCCTGGACCTGAGAGTAAACCACAGTAGAAACTGGGGCGAAAGTAACCTCACCACTGGCTTTTGGAGGAGCCTGTTTGCCAGCCTCCTGCCCTGTGACTATGGCCCCTGTACGAAACCCTGCTTACAGACACTGTTTGTGCTTTTTGTGTTACAATTGTGGGGATATTATGTGTTTTTGGGGTACTTTTGGAGTTTTGTAAAATATGTGTTTTTTCTGCCTGGAGATAATTTAGTTAATACAGTATCTGACTTAATTATCTTCCAGGCAGAGGGAAAGGATTGTATGCTATGTGTGGGAGTGTCATACATTGTAACCCTGTTGTTATTGGTTTTATTTAACCCCTTAACGCCGTTACGGCGTGCTATGCCGTCACGGGTTAAGTGGGCTTTAACGCCGTTATGACGGCATAGCACGCCGTAACGGCTTGCAGCCCCAGGAGGTAAGTTATACTTACCTCCGCCGCGATCCGCTTCGGGAGGACTGCCTCACAGCCCAGGCAGCCCTCCCACGGCAAATGAGGCCCCCGGGGGCCATGTGATCGCTCTCAAAGAGCGATCACATGGCCCCCTATAGCTGGCTGTGGATATGCCAGCAGGGGGACTGTTTGAAATATCAGACAGTCCCCCTGCTGGTGGGAAGAATTAAAAAAAATAATTAGACATGTGTAAAAATAAAATAAATGCATTTTTATATATATATAATATGTATATATATTATATATATAATATATATACATATTATATATATGTAACGTCATACAAAGTGTATTTTAATATTAATATAAGTATATATATTAATATTAAAATACACTTAGAATGACATTACATATATATAAATACGTATAATTAAAATAATAAATAAATTAAATAATAAAATAAATAAATAAAATATTGAAACAAAATTTAATATAAATTATATATGCATATGTAATTTCATTCTAACTGTATTTTGTTATTAATATATATATATCGGTAACAAAATACACTTAGAATGACATTCTATATATATCTATCTATATATAAAATGCAAATAACCGCAAATATATATATATAGATAAATACATATAATTACATAAAAGATTACATCAGTATACACGTAGAATTTAAATACCTATAAATGCATATATATTAAAATTCTACATGTATATTTAAATAATCTTTTAACGTAATTATGTGATTTGATTAATTAAAATTTGATTGACATGCATGACAACACAGGGAGAAAGTGCAGAGAATTTAATTTGCAAGCACTATATTTGACCCTGTAACTCTCCAAGACACCATAAAATCTGTACATAGGGGGTACTGTTTTACCCGGGAGACTTCGCTGAACTCAAATATTCGTGTTTCAAACTGGTAAATTGTATTACAACGATGATATTTTAAGTAAAAGTGACGTTTTTTTGCATTTTTTACAAGCGAACTGCACTTTTATGGTCTATATTATTGTTGTAATATGTTTTACTGTTTTAAAACACTAATATTTGTGTTTAGTGAAGTCTCCCGAGAATAACAGTACCCCCCATGTAAAAGTTTTATGGTGTTTTGGAACGTTAGAGAGTCACATATAAGGCTTGCATTTCATTTTTTTCACATTGAAATTTGCCAGATTGGTTATGTTGCCTTTGAGAGCGTATGGTAGCCCAGGAATGAGAATTACCCCCATGATGGCATACCATTTGCAAAAGTAGACAACCCGAGGTATTGCAAGTGGGGTATGTCCAGTCTTTCTTAGTAGCCACTTAGTCACAAACACTGGCCAAATATTCGTTTTTTGCTTTTTTCACACAAAAACAAATATGAACGCTAACTTTGGCCAGTGTTTGTGACTAAGTGGCTACTAAAAAAGACTAAACATACCCCACTTTCAATACCTTGGCTTGTCTACTTTTTCAAATGGTATGCCATTATGGGGGTAATTCGCATTCCTGGGCTACCACACCGTCTCAAAGGTAACATTACCAATCTGGCAAATTTCAATTTGAAAATGTAATGTTCTATATTTGACCCTGTAACTTTCCAAAACAACATAAAACCTGTTAATGGGGGGTACTGTTGTACTCGTGAGACATCGCTGATTACAAATATGTGCATTTTTTTTGCAGTAAAACCTAACAGTATTATGACATTCACAGTTAAAATGTCAGACGGAAATGCAAATTTAAAAAAAAATCTTATTTTCTCACATTTTTTTTACTTTTATTCATAATAAATGATGTTCCATATATGAATAGTTAATGATAGATTAAAGCCCTGTTTCTCCTGAACAAAATGATATATAATAAGTGTGGGTGCATATAATTTGAAAGAGGGGAACTACGGGTGAACAGACACATAGCGCAAATTCCAGTTTTTGTTTACGTTTTGTTTTGATCAGAACGTGCACTATTGACTCCGTCCTGAAGGGGTTAAAGGATCACTATAGGGTCAGGAACACAAACATGTATTCCTGACCCTAAAGTGTTGCCCCCCCTGGGCCCCTCATGTGGCGAAAGTAACCTCGCCACTGGTTTTTGGAGGGGCCTGTTTGCCAGCCTCCAGCCCTGCGACTATGGCCCTGGGATGAATTGCCCTTTAAGGAACTGAGTTGGGGCTTATGGACTATACTGTTACTGACCCTTTAAGAACTGTATTTGGGCACAATGGATTTTTTATAATGCTGTTCCTGGCCCTTTAATTACTTTGGAGCAGTGTTGCAACTTTAAATTGGCCCTTCGGATACAGCCAAAGTGCCGAAGTAGTCGAAGTGGCCGCCATTCGACAAACAAACACGTGGCGGTGGCCATCTTTGTTCATTCGAACGAGGTCATGTGTAGCCAAATCCATGGAATTGAAATCGGCTACACATTTCAACGAACACCGCTGACCCTTACCTTCTCCTGCACCAAGTTTTCAGCCACAGAGACTAAGTCCCGTTCGAAGATTCGAACGCACGTTCGAATTGAACTTAGTCATTTTTTCAGTGTGAAATTGACCGACCGCACAGCCCAAATCTATGGAACTGTTTTGGGCAGGAAAATGTGCTTGCGGTCGGTCATAAAGGACTTCCAGCTAACTCTTTAACCCCTGGATGGAATTGACTGAATTTTGGATATGTTTGTAAGTAAAGTGTGCTGAGTTCGAATTGAATGTATAGTTTTAAAGTTATAAAAATGCATAAAAAAAAGTATAAGTTTTAGCTTGGAGATAATTGAGTAGATACAGTAAGAAACTCAATTATCTCCCAAGCAGAGGGGAGGGAATCTGTGGGATGTAACCGTTATCTGGTTGGTTAATGTCTAATTGCCTGTGGGCGTCTCCCTTGCAGGGTAGCACTGCATAAAAGCAGAGTACCTGCCATTAAACATCAGTTCTCCTTCACCCTCAATCTAGAGTCCTGTCTCTTATTGGGGGAATTGCTATATCACTACAAGCAGTGGTGTATCCTGGTTTTGTGCTGCCCTAGGCAGGACAAAACTCTGGCGCCCCCCCTCTCCCCCACCAACCCTTCCCCCCCTGCCCCGCATTTTAAATACACACACACACATTCACTGACAGTACTCACTAACAGACACTCACTCACTAACAGGCAAACACACTCACACTCACTAATAGACAGGCACACACTAACAGACAGGCACACACACTAACAGACAGACACTAACAGACACACACACACACTAACAGACAGACACACACACTAACAGACAGACACTAACAGACACACACACACACACACTAAGAGACAGACACTAACCGACAGACACACACACTAAGAGACACACATACTAAGAGACACACACTAACAGACACACACACACTAAGAGACAGACACTAACCGACAGACGCTAACACTAACAGACAGACACACACACTAAGAGACAGACACTAACCGACAGACGGGTGCTGTGCGTGTCTGGGTGCGCTGTGAGTGTTTGGGTGCTGTGTGTGTCTGGGGGTGCTGTGTGTGTTTGGGGGTGCTGTGTGTGTCTGGGGGTGCTGTGTGTGTCTGGGTGCTGTGTGTGTCTGGGGGTGCTGTGTGTATCTGGGGGTGCTGTGTGTGTCAGGGTGCTGTGTGTGTCAGGGTGCTGTATGTGTCTGGGGGTGCTGTGTGTGTCTGGGGGTGCTGTGTGTGTCTGGGGGCGCTGTGTGTGTCTGGGGGCGCTGTGTGTGTCTGGGGGCGCTGTGTGTGTCTGGGTGCTGTGTGTGTTTGGGTGCTGTGTGTGTCTGAGGGTGCTGTGTGTGTTTGGGTGCTGTGTGTGTCTGGGGGCGCTGTGTGTGTCTGGGGGCGCTGTGTGTGTCTGGGTGCTGTGTGTGTTTGGGTGCTGTGTGTGTCTGAGGGTGATTTGTGTGTTTGGGTGCTGTGTGTGTTTGGGTGCTGTGTGTGTCTGGGGGTGCTGTGTGTGTCTGGGGGTGATGTGTGTGTGTGTGAGGGGTGATGTGTGTGTGAGGGGGCTGTTAGTGTGATTTTTTTTATTTAAATTTCAATATTTTTTTATTAATAATTAAAAAAATAAATAAAGTTATATCCCCCCCCCTCCCTTCTTACCTTTATCCTGGGTCCGTTCTGCCTGTGGGTGGAGTGCCATGCTGCCATGGAGGGTGCTGCAATCCTTCCCTGGTGGTCCAGTGGTGAGAGTGAACTCTAGCCCCTGCCGGCTAGAGTTCACTCTCGCGAGGTCTGAGCGTTGCCGCGGTAACGCTTAGACCTCGCGAGAGGACCCGGCGGAGCTGCTGCTGCTGGATAGAGCTGCGCCGGTCCTCTCTCCTGCCTCCCTCCCTCACACCCCAGCTGGCGGCCGCATGTTACAGTGCCTGTGCGCCGGCCTGAGCACCGGCCCACGGAGACACACAGCAGGGCCGGAGCTCGGGTAGCGCTGGCCCTGCAGGGGCTGGCAGGGGAGATCCTATGATCTCCCCTGCCGGCCTCGGCCCCACGGCCATCGCGGCCCACCGGGCATTTGCCCGGTATACCCGATGGCCAGTCCGGGCCTGGTGAGTGTGAATTATTTCAAGTATCCATTCACATACCCACTGTACTTGATTTACTGCACTATTATTTTGTATGTTTTATCTTTTGAGGTCAAATTGTATAGAGACCACCACTACTACCATTGTGTACGTATATTATTTGTATACCTCTTCATATTTAGGGCGCGGTTTCCTTCTTTTTAACAAGACATTTGCCCTGGGCGTTTGGGGGTGGCTTTTTTTGCTGCCCCCTAGAAAATGCCGCCCAAGGCAAATGCCTTGTTTGCCTCGCGGCTAATACGTCCCTGACTACAAGGGATTGCTTTGCTCTGCATACCCTTTGCTAATCATTACTAAGCTCTTTTAAGAGCTTGTTCCTGCTTCACTCTCTTGGAGGAGAGGTTCACCCACTGGAACCTGGAGCCTTGTCGTAGGTCCAGGGTGGGTAGGAGACGTTGAGACCCCAACCAAGCTGCGGCGGTTCGTGGGGTCTGCGGTGGTTGTGGTGTCTGCGTAGCGCTTGGAGCACTCTGTAAGCGCTAGCAGCATCCTTCAACGGAGGTACCCAGTCAGGGTGCCAGGTGATCCGTTACACCTCATGCCTCCATAAATGTAGTAAAAATCTTACTGTATTCAAGCCTGAACCTGCTGGCTCTGCCCTGTCTGCCCTTAGAAAAAACAAGCAGTCTGCTGACATCATCAGAAGTGGTAGCCTGATCCAATCACAATGCTTCCCCATTGGATTGGCTGAGACTGACAAAGAGGCAGATCAGGGGCAGAGCCAGCATGATTCAAACACAGCCCTGGCCAATCAACATCTCTTCATAGAGATGAATTGAATCAATTAATCTCTATGAGGAAAGTTCAGTGTCTGCATGCAGAGGGAGGAGACACTGAATGTTTAGATGCATTTTAGGCAGCCATGACGTGAAGGTAATGATTCTACTCACCAGAACAAATTCAATAAGCTGTAGTTGTTTTGGTGAGTATAGTGTCCCTTTAAAATGTATTTAGCACTGTGCAGTGTTTGGTGGTGTGTTTTTATGTAGTGTTGACATTTGGATGCAGGGTTGTATTTGTGTGTAGTGGCTACGCCGACACAAAAAACATATACTTACCTTTGTCGCAGCAAACCGCTGCCCGAACTCCTTCTATTACGGTCCGGTCCCCAGCAAGTACGGTGTTCCTAGAGAAGCCGGCCGCCACGGTTCTGGTTTTAATAGGAGACCCACATCAAAGATGGCGCCAACATGCATTACCTTTTTGTCAGTGCCCTGTTGTGGTTTCTACTAGCTGGTTATCTGAGAGTGCGTTCCTGATTGCGTTTTTCTGGTATTTGACTTTGGCTTAGTTTTGACTTCCCTAATTTCTGGTATCCTTGACTTCTGGCTTTCCTCATCGTTGTGTCTCTTTCTGTGTCCCTATAGCAAAAATTGGTCACAGGAACCGCACTGACTCCCACCGGCCACAGGTGCTCTGGAACAGGACCAGCAATCCCAATACGACAAGGCAATAAGAAAGATTCCCAGGCACTCAAAATGTGAAAGCCACAGGCAGATTTATTGCAACAAAATGAACAGCAACGTTTCGACCTAGCAAGAGGTCTTTGTCAAGCTTGACAAAGACCTCTTGCTAGGTCGAAACGTTGCTGTTCATTATGTTGCAATAAATCTGCCTGCGGCTTTCACATTTTGAGTGCCTGTGAATCTTTCTTATTGTCTTTCTGTGTCCCTGACCTGGGCAAGTATTTTGACTATTCTCAGGTACGTTAAGTCCGGTCATTCTAAGGTCCGGTTAGACGTTATTCTTAGTCCTAGGTGTGATACTATTCTTCGTGCTGGATCAACTATAATCCTGACAGTAAAAAGTGCAGATGAAAGGCTTGCTAAAAGGATTCATATTTTAAAATAGTTAAATGAGGAGTAAAGGAGTGTAAAATGGAAAGACAAGATGATACATCCAGAAATGGAGTAATAAAGGGGATATAAGGCTGAACGGATAACAAAATGATGAATCATGAAATAAATATTATTAAAGGACCACTATAGTGCCAGGAAAACATACTCGTTTTCCTGGCACTATAGTGCCCTGAGGGTGCCCCCACCCTCAGGGACCCCCTCCCGCCAGGCTCTAGGGAGAGGAAGGGGTTAAACTTACCTCTTTATCCAGCGCCGGGCGGGGACCTCTCCTCCTCCTCTCCTCCCATTCGGCTGAATGCGCATGCGCGGCAAGAGCTGCGCGCGCATTCAGCCGGTCTCATAGGAAAGCATTATCAATGCTTTCCTATGGACGCTTGCGTGCTCTCACTGTGATTTTGACAGTGAGAATCACGAAAGCGCCTCTAGCGGCTGTCAGTGAGACAGCCACTAGAGGATTTGAGGGCTGGATTAACCCATTTATAAACATAGCAGTTTCTCTGAAACTGCTATGTTTATAAAAAAATGGGTTAACCCTAGCTGGACCTGGCACCCAGACCACTTCATTAAGCTGAAGTGGTCTGGGTGCCTAGAGTGGTCCTTTAAAGGAACACAGTCTGCTGGTTTTGACTCTGCTCCTGATCTGGCTCCTTGGCTGCTGACATCATCAGAAGTGATAATCTCAGCCAATCACAATGCTTTCCCACAGGAAAGCATTGGATTGACAGAGATCTAAACGCTTCTTTGGCCAATCAGCATCTCCTCATAGAGATGCATTGAATCAATGAGGAAAGTTCAGTGTCTCCATGCAGAGGGTGGAGACACTAAATGTCAGTCACACTGTGCAGCACTGGCCCAGGAAGCACCTCTAATAGCCATTTGATGAGTGGCCACTGGAGGTGTCCCTAGGAAGAAATGTAAACACTGCCTTTACAACATAAAGCCAGCAGGGGCTGACTATACTCACCAGAACAACTAAATTAAGGTTTAGTTGTTCTAGGGTCTATAGTGTCCCTTTAACATTAAAGATTGGAGAAAGTCAGTTTTTCAAACCAATAGTGGGATAAGTGCTCCTGCTCCCCCTAGTAGTGAATGTAAGAAGCTAAACTGACACGGAATGATTATTACAGTGATTTATTTTCAGCTCCTTCTTATAAGTTCAGCTGTATTAGAACAAGAGAACTGACCTTTTATGTTGTATCCTGGGCCATCGGTAATAATGGGAGCCAGAGAAAGATTTGTGCTGCTGGGGAACCAGGTCTTCTACACCCCCACTAGGTCACAGGATTAGATGGGACCACAAGGACCTCTTGGACTTAGAAGAAACTGCACCCCCTTCAATGTTGTTAGGTAAAAAACATTTCTAAAATAATAAATGCCATGAATTTGAATAGCACATTATTGGAGAAAAACTTGTATTGTAGTAGAAAATGAGACAATTCCAAGATTTAATAAAAAAATGTAAAATACTGGATTTATTTAGAAAAAAAACAGTTTATTTATTATCTAACAATTATAAATCTTTACACCATAGAAATGTTATATTCCTAATAATTTAATATAATATAAATGCACATAGTTAAATACTCTGTTGCCTTAAGGTTTTAATGGTCTTTAGAATCTGCAATGTTATTAACCATCCACTGCATGTTCCTATGCTATATAAATACATTATACACTGTACACACGGCCAGGAATAGAATCAATATTGTACATAAAGAAAAAAGGTTTAGGCACCCCAAGGTTAAAATGGGCAATTTATTAAAACCCAATATCACAGCACAACGTTTTCGACCTTCACAGTCTTTTTCAAGCTCACAATCTTTTTTAGCTGGAAAAGACTGTGAAGGTTGAAACTTTGTGCTGTGATATTGGGTTTTAATAAATTGTCCATTTGAACCTTGGAGGACCTAAACCTTTTTTCTTTATGTACTGTAACAGAGACCTGATGCTGGGCCCAGGTTTAGTTGAACCCAGGTTCTAAAATATAGGATTTAGTGCAGTTCCTACATTTATCATTGGATAGAATCAATATTGGTCAGATACTATTTTACCCATTATTGCTCTATGACAGGGATTGCACTGATTCATGAAGCCAGCATTTTACGACCCAGACATATAATAACATTTACTTTGGGATGGAGATATGATGTAAACGATGTGAATAGACAGATTGTTTGTAACAGAATACGGCTGCGGTAAACCTGTATATAATGGATTTTCTACTAAATGGGATTATTAAGAGCCCAATATGTTTAATTCAGAGAACAATAATCATGGTCTGTATGTGGCATAAGTTTTTATTTTAACAAACAGAGCGATTTCTGTTACATCTAATAAGCTTTTATCAAATCAGGACAGACTTCTGGGGATGTGAACAGTAGTTTTGCAATGATCAGCTTTTTTGTAGCCACAATAGCTAGTGCCATACATAAATGAGGACATCTAGAAAGCCACAATGTCAAAACATTGGTGAGTTTTCTTTTGCTCCGTATACAGATTGTAAGGTTGTTTAGCCAAGGCACATTTTTACCAGCTGTTAAATATGTTTTCTTGGACTGGTCTGCATTGTTTTACCTATTGTAGTGCTTCCCAATATGTTGGCACTTTATATAGAATTGTAAATTTTTTTAAAAGAGCAACAATATTTTTGTTTCTTAAAGCTGGGTATACACATTATCAACCTACTAAATAGGGCTGGCTAATTAATTAGTATTATGATGAGTATGGTATTCAATAAATTATGCTGTATGGTGACTATTAACTGTGATCTCAGCGGTGTATAAACTGATGGCAGGTGCACTGTGGCTATCAGTTATAAAGCAGGTTCTCTCATACTATATTATAAGGGGAACTGTGGCTGGAGATGAACTACTTACCTCCAAAAACATCTGCTGCACAGGGCTTTATGGGATGAGTTCAGACCACAAAGATCAGAACAAGAGACTCCTGATTGGCGGAGCCAGTTCCTGCTGAGGGCGGGGTCTGCTTATAGCTGCAGAAAATCTCTCAGCTGTGCAGCTATAGAATATTAGAAGGTATATTTTATATATTGTGAATGCATTGTCTATATAATGCAGGGTGTAAAAATAGGGGGCTTTTTAAAATGGTTTCTGATTAATTATCACCTTATGGGATGAATACAATCTATGCATGTGGGCATTAAGATGAAGGAGAATCTTGATCATGTGTTTAAAGAGTGTTGATTGTAAGGACACAATAAGTGGATATTGTGCACGGTCTTACATGAGATCGATTAATTCTGTCTCGTTAGATCATCCTTTCTTACTCTACACTGTTCGCTTTTGTTCCTCGTTAAAAAAATAAAACCTGGCAGCAGGCGGACCACGACACCGGTACAGCTCAACTTTTCTAAACATTTTATCTGTAAACCAGTTAATACGAGAGTCCAATATAACATCTAATGAAGAGTTTTGTAAAGATACCACGTCACGTATAATATGCAACTCTGTATTACATGATTACTGTACAAACTGTCATATTTTGAATGTTGTTATGGCTATGGATCTGCCTCATTGTCATTCCATAAATAAAATGCAAGTGATATGAAATTAAAACAATTCTTGTAGAAGGCTGCGCATATTGTGCGGTTATAGGAAAGAAAGATGGAGAACAGTGTCTGTCGTGTGATTCTCTCCTGCTCCTTACACGGAAATCTTCGGAAGAAAAACTGTAAATAGATAATAGAATAATAACTGAAACAGTAAACAATTTGGACACGTTTTCTTATATCACCAGAGATAATGATCTGGAAATGAGGATCTGAATATCTGACAAATCATTTTCCGCAGGTCTGCAGTCAGCACAGGATTGGTAGGTGATTACTAATAGAGACAGGCCAAGTTCTCCTAATACAATACCTTAATCTGTGACATAAGGAATTACTGCAATGTAAGCAAAGTCTGTAAATGGAAAAGGAGGAATAGAGACGAAGAGTCTAATTAGAACTATATGACAGCATGTGAATAGGAAGGTTGGGTTCTTAAAGTTAATTAAAACCTGGTTTCATAGTCAGGACTAGTGTTCTGTACAGAATATGGAGGGTGAACTAGGAATCAGATGGTGCGGATTCGGAAATAATAACTTGGAACTAAATAACTGCATTGGAAGAAAGGTCTGACATTGCTGGCCTTTCATGATCATTCTTGAAAGATACACAAGGTGAATAAACCAAAGTCTAATATGGAAAGCTAAAACTACTTTAGGACAGATCGGTTAAAACAGACTTAAGTTAAAAATAACAAAACAAAACATCCACAACTCGGCTGTGGGAAGTAATAAGAGGTAACTCTCTGTCTAGAAAAATAGTTACACCACTAGCCCTGCTCTGACAGTGACCAAGGAATGGTCGCGCCCACTAGACCTGCTCTGAAAGTGGCCAAGGAATGGTCGCGCCCACTAGCCCTGCTCTGACAGTGGCCAAGGAATGGTCGCGCCCACTAGTCCTGCTCTGACTAGGGCTAAGCAGTCGATATTCTACCAATCCAGTTCTGATAAAAACGAAAGATATGGACATATCTAGGATTCATTGTATAATAACCACTAGACTCGGGTGTTGGTTTACAGGCGAACTGAAATGCAGACGAAAATCAGGTCATTCATCCTTTCTTCCAAACCAATGACAGAACAAATGAATGTAGTGGGGAACTAATCTAGCGAGGGCCCTGGTGCAAAACGTTTTTTGGGGCCTACTCTATCACAAGTGTGGCCAAAAGGTAGATCCACATTTGTTGTACAACTCCCTTGAAGCTATGCCAGCTCGGGATCTACCATTTGCCCATCTGTAACCGCTTGCGGTTCCCTTATTTACCTCTATAATGTCTTAAAGCATAGAACTTAGCAGGGCTAACCATACAGATATCTTAGCCATAATGTTATATAGTTAGTAAGAGATCCTCTATTTAACATGTGTAAATAATTGAGAATACAATATAAAATAAGGATTGTCTTGGAAGCCATAGTTTTGTCTTTTAGATATTTATTATATAAAAATATAAATATAGACATATAACATCCATTATAGCAGAGTTTATAAGATGAAATTAAATGCTTGCAAATATCATTAATAGGTTAACATACCCTTCTGAACATGTCATCATGTCAGCCTCTCAGTCATTTTAAGATGGAGCAGCGTCTGTCTCCAAGTCTCTCCTCTGTGTGTTAACATTTAAAAGTACACCTATTTATACCTTAAGTGTCGTCATTTTAGAGTCACCATAGTTCAAATATGAAAAAGTCCATAACTAAAAGCAAGTGCACACGTCATGGGAAACTCCCGGACCTGGGGAACTTCCATCAAGTTCAAGAGACAAGATGGCTTCCCAAAGTCTGAATAGCTTATCTGTTGTTTATACTAAGACGTAAGTGCACAGTCGTGGGAGATTCCCGGATTTGGGGAAGTTCCATTAACTTGGGGTTACCACAGTATATTGTGTACTGAAAGAGTCGTAGTATAGCCTTGAAGCTTGTTTATGCATTATTGTTATTGTAATTCGTCTGGGACAAAATGGCGCAAACATATTATGCACTGAGGTTATTGCTTAAATAAACATCTATGAAAAACAATATGTTCCATTTCTAACACCTTGTCAATGTGCAATATCTCTTAAAGACAAAGTACACAGTTTAAGAAATACAACATTTCATTCTAAAACTTGTAATATTTGCATTTGCCCATAACACCCTCTCCATTAAACTGTGGACATTGTAGACCATTTCTTCCTTAAATTAGTGAACCAAAGTTCTCCAACAGTCTAGGTTTTTTGTGCTCCCAGCATCTTTGATCATTGTTGTAACAGTAAAATATCCGTAGTGTGATCTTTTCCTGTAAAGGTGGTTGATTAAAATGAGCAAAGCTTTTGTCTAGGAAAGAATTGAAAAGAACACCAAGTTCCAGAGTAAGATATTCTTGGATGGATCTAGATACGAATTGTAATCCAAAGTTAAAAGTAGTAATTGTATTTGTAATCCAAAGTCTGTAAAGGCCTGTAGAAGTTTACATTCCTTAGATATATTGCTGGAGGTTGTGTTTGTAGAATACCCGGGTATTTGTTGTAGAGTATAGGTTGTAGAGTCCAGCTTTCCAAATATTTGGCTAGAATTGGTTGCAGATATTGAATCGGCATCATCTGTTATCACCGTGGTGATGGCGTTGGTATTTGTCTTTGTCTTTTGTCTTGTTTGCTTTTTGTTTTGTTTTTTTCCGTGAAACATTTTTACACCGTTTTATGATGTGTATATATTGGATAATCTCCGATATTCTTTTACGGAATAAATTAATTGACAGCATTTCCAAGACATTGTCTTAAGTGACATGGTTCCCATTATAGTAAATGTTATGTTGATACAGCAATCGAAGTGGATTCTCAAGAACGCCTCTTTTTGCTGGATTGGAATCTTTGTAACATCTCAGTGATAGACATCTCAATGACATCAGGTGCTGTTGTGCTAAAAATGTTAACAGGTAAAATCTGTGGAAAAATCTTTACATTTGTTGTTATACTTTGTATAATAATGATAGATGAAATAGTAACATAGTTAATCTTTCTAGTGTTTTGTTTTAAAGATAAACCATTGTATATGATTTAGAGATATAAGGATACTTTGAAGCAGCAAAGTATTTACCACCTTTGTTCACAATGGTATATACAATTAAATTCTATTTAAATGTTAAAAATACTCTTTTATTCAAAATCCCTCAATATATTTAGAATAGTTGCTAATTGGAAATATGACGTTAATTATCTTTCTTTGTCCTGTTAGGGAGAAGACAACTTATTCCCTAAATTATGGTTAGATAATATAATAACTACAGTTATTAGTGGCTTAAAATACCAGAAACACCCAAATATTGAATTTTATTTTTATTTTTTTTAAACCAAGATCTGACCGCCATTATGGAAAGATTGGATGCTTAACAATGAGAATCTTAATTGTTTAAGTATATTTTTCAGTGGCTGTTGGGTGTGGCTTAAGATGATTTGGATATTTATTATTTCTAAAAGTGAGTTAAGAAAGCACTCAGATACAATATTGAAGGTATTTATATTTTATCTCTACCTTTGTGTATAGGTGGTTTTATTTACCTTTAACCATCACAAACCAAATAACAATTCCTTGGTATTTGAAAAACCGATAAAATATTTCTACGTGTATTTTAATATATATACATAGAGTGGTATGGATGTTGAATTTATATCTTTGACATCTTTTCACCTGTTTGCAATAGGTGACCTAAATGATCAATTTCCAAAATCATCATGTATATCACCTGGACGGGTTAATCCATAATACTCTTTTACTTTCCATTGACTGAACTTAGCTATGGCAGACTGAATATGTTTATCATTATAAATAAACTTTATGATAGTTGAAGTAAAGTTTCTGCCTGTCTTTCAGTTAAATTTTAACTGTTGAAGTACTTCACTTATATTAATTAGGTTATATTAATTATACCACTCTGCAAACTTAAACGAATATCGATTAGTTTCTGATTTAATAAAAACAGATCACGTTTTCTTTTAAGGTTAAAACATTATTCATTATTGCAGTTGTTATTGTAATCGTATGATCTTTAACTATCATGATTCAATTATTCATCTGGGTAATTAGCTGTTATGCTCTTATACTTTGTCTAATATATTTGTTTGTAGGCCATACTGCAGCTGCATATGGCATTTTAGCAATAATTTTCAATTGCGTTTCAGATATTCACAAAGTCTATCCACCTTTGTAATTAACACATTATGTGTTTATTTTATACCATTAATTATAGTATCTGTATTATATTACACGTTGTCACTGACACATTTCTGATACAGGGAAACAAATAGCATGATTGCTTTAGTAATTATAATTTTTCTGTCCGTGCACCACATTCCTGCAAGTCCAGAATATAGCAAAAATCCTTTGTCGTTTGATTCTATGGAGCCATTTAACGTTTTGATTGGTATAGTTATACCAAAAGAACAAGGAGTACATCGGTAGATCACATCTGCAACAGAACGAGCAATGTCTCTGTGTTTATGTTTACAGGAGTTCCTTACTTTGGTATGTACATAATATGTAGAGTTTAAGAAAAGCTGCAAATCGTGCTTTAGTACAAGTGTCCCATGATGTAAGGTTTCTGACAGATTTTGCTGGTCTTTTATATTCCATTCTCTTGGCAGGGCATCTGCTCTTAGTAGGCCTGTGTTGTTATTATTTATTAATTGCATCAAGGTTTCTTTCGTTAATTGATATGTTTCTGCCGAATTCAAATTCATATGCCACCAAATGTCATAATAAAGTTCATTGTTACAGCATATTGTTCCAGGATGGTTTTTCACTCCAGTAGGAAATCCACATTCCTCTTCTGCTCCTTCCTATTAACCACGTTTTCTGAGTTGTAGGCAACAATCTGTGTCTTGTACTGTGAGGTGCTTTGATAATCAATCAGGTTTTCTCAGTACCATGTTCCATCTTGAGAAACAGCTGGGTGTTGACAATTATCAGCCTTTATTTCTTTTTCCGGTCATCTTCTGTCTGGATAATCGCAATGTCCAGAATTAGCATAGCACTTCTTTTCAGCATAAGAAGGCTGTTTGCGGTAGTCATTCAATGATAAACTATATTGCATAGTCTTTTCTTACATCACCTTCATAGGTGCATCCAAAGTCTTTCACAAGCATCTGTCCCATCTTTTTCTGATTTCAGCATGCTTTGCCATCATCGTTGAGTCCATTATTAGGATTTGTAATAGTCCAATCACATCTTTCTCATGTATAATCGGTTTTTGGAATAATCTCAATAGGTTCCTTGTGAAATACCAGTGTAGGTCACATTAGCAATCATTGCACTGTGAGCGGTGTCTCTCCTTTTGAGATAGTTCTTGGAGGCAGTCCTCACGATCAAAGAACTTGTATAGTGTGCAGTCCAAGTCAGTTCAGGTGCTTCCTGCTTGTTAACATAATCCCAATGCAGTTTTAAAACGACAGCTAGGGTTGATGTTATGATAATGCTGCAGATTGTAAGAAGGAGACACCATAACCAATTTTCTAGCATCCTTTTGCTTCCATCTTTGCATTTCTTTCTTACTGTACAAGATAATTCAGGTTCAGTCTGTTTTCTCCATAATGATGTTGATGATTCATTTTTCATACATTCCATATTAACTGTGAATGTATCACGTCTGTCGTTCATCCTTCTCCTTCACATTTGCAGGTTCAGATGTCAGATCATGATTCAGTCTGTTATGTGGCTATGATTCTGGTGGCTGTGTTCTGGTGGCATTTCTGCCATCCTCTGTTTGTTTTATCTTGTCATCTTTAACAGCATCCATTGTGTCAGTCAGTGGTTCTGTGAACGTCCTGTAAGTATTTAGCAGGTTGTAAAATATCAAAACTTACTGTTCTCTGTTGGCTCTGATTGTTCTCTGTAGTAAAAGTTCTCACAGTCACCCTCTCCAGGATAAGCTGGCCAACAGTAAGAAATAGTTGGTGGTGCATGGCGAGGTGGGCTGGAAAAAAAATTCCCTAAATTTCTCTAATAGAACCAAAGGTTCTAAGCTCTCCCTGGTGCAGAAATATAATTGTCAGTGAAAAAACATGTAACATTTCATATGGTGTCTCACCATTTGTATCATCAGGTATGTTGTGAATGCTCATCTGTACCATAGGAATAAATAGATACCACTGTGTGGGGCAAGCAACTAGTAACTTGGTTAATAATCATTTAACCTCAGAATTTTCCCAGACCACAACCCCACTACTTTGGGGGTGGTTGGGGCACTGAAATCCCAAAGTAACCCAAATGTGATTGCCCAGTTTTAGGTTTCCTTTGCAGTAACTGCAGGACCACCATCCAAATGGATGGTCCTGGGATTATCAAATGCATACTAAGGAAGTGAGACTAGAAAACGTGGTATCAGAGGTTGCACTTCGCACAGGATTATCCAAGTAAACCTGGTACATGCATCAACACATACAAAAACATATTTATAACCATGAGATGTTGGCAAACTTCCAATATATAGTAATTCAAAAAGTACGTTAGATATTAATATTTCAATAAACAGTACATCAGTAATGTGGCAATAAGCAAATGCTTATGATTACTAAACACATGAATTACAGTATTTCCCATATTGGACCACCAATATTCCTTTTCAGGAGTCAGAAGTACATTACCTCTCTCTATAAGAGCTTGTCCTAGCCATGAAAAAGCTTTTGGGCAAGTCTATCTTTCCTCTATAGGAAGAACAACCAACATATTACCTTCAATGGTTATTATGTAATTAACCCCTCTAAACGATAGGAGTATTTATACGGATACCAGGTGGATAAGGTCTGGATATCCTTGCAAGCATAAACTCTGCATCATGACTGAGAGATAGGGTATGCGATGTGATCCAGTGACCACAGACACATTGCATCAAAGTGCCTGTTAACGGCCAACTATATGAGGAGAGGGACCATGCTTTGTTATAAGCATGTCCATACACGTATTACAATGCCAGGCTTTCAATTTGTTACCACAAAGCAAAATGCAGATGTGGATATAAACACACGACGTATCGTAAGAAAAACTATTTGAACACCAGACTGAGACTCGAGATCAGTTTACAGTGGACCAAAATAGATAAATTAAATCCTATCAATTAATATACTTTCAATATACTTTCTCTAAATTACTTTATCCTCTGTATTAACTATGAAATATTAAAGTTAAAACAATAACATTTAAAAGCCAACTTTTAGTGTGCATAGGAATTACAAGGCCGTCCATAGTGTGAGATAAAGAACAGCTTTTTTAAAAACCGAATAGTCTGTGAACACAAAATGACCTTGCGCTGAAATTTCACTTGCAGGGGAAAAAAAAACAACCTTTTTCTCTTTAGTAAATTAATTAATTAATTAAACGTAGTTAGAAACTCCCTCAAAGTCCCGATGACTTTGCAAGAAACATGTCGTCCTTAAATACTGGGTAAGTCTATTAAACAGTGAAATAGTATTTTTACCCTGTATATTATGTTGTCACAGCTATAATGTGCAGTATTACAAACTATTTTATAAGTGTTGTGCCAACTGTTCAATAAAAGCCAGTGGTCTAGCGAGCTATAGAACATTTATTTATTTATTCTTTAAAGCTCTGACCTCAATCGGCAAAGCAATATTGTAATGGTGTCCATTGCAATCTGCGATCTGTACTTACTGCTCTCAAAAATTCTGAATATGTTCAGAGATTTCTCGGGCAATAATAAATCCCCCACTTCTCATTTATGCTAAACCTGCCTGTTGTAAATGGATTCGGTATATTTCTTGACATAAGTACTTGTACTTAAATCTGTTTAACAAAACTGTTTATATTGTGGTAAAAATATATATATATATTTATTATTATTTATTTATTTTTAACATTGCTTAATTTTTAAAGATACCTGCATATTTAATGAAATATCCTTTATATGTCTTTAAGGCATACATATCTGCAAATTAAGTTTATATACAAAATGCATGTTCTGGATGTTCCCACAATACCTCTTCTATTATTATATTTTTTTAATTTAATTTAATTTATTTTTTTAAGTGTGAAATCTGATTCCTTTTAGGATGAGCACCCCTCCTCAGCCCCCCAGTTTCAGAGGCCCCTTTGGAGGTGACCACAGAAAAGTATAGATTCTATAAAATAGATGTGAGGGGGCTTTGGACAGTAAAGTCACTTTAATTATACGTTTCATATAGCAGATATGTGATATGCAATGTGATTTAATATATCAAAGTATTATCACTTTAATTGGCATTGCATTTTTTATGCATTCTTCTTTATGCATTATGATTTTTCTTTTTTTCTTAATTGTTAATGTCTGTTTAGAATATTGCAGGCTTTGCAATATCAAATTAATTTTGCATTATATATATTCACAATACTCTTACAACTTATTATTATTATTATTATTATTATTATTATTATTAAAATTGGCCTCTTTCAGCATTAGCACTATCTACCACTGGAATTAGTGTAAGATACACCAATATGTGGTGGAACTGAATCCCCATATATGAGATTTGAAACTGTATTTTTATTTCTACACTGTGCCCTAATCTGTATTTATATACATTGCGGCAGCATATAGCTTTTAAAGAAGCAATTATTTCACCCATCATGTGTGGTTGACTGTGGACTTTTTTAAAACCTATTCTTTATTTTTATTTTTGTATAAATCTGTTTCTGGCTCTGAGAGAGCAGGCTGCTGAATGCATGTAAATGCTCTTACTACCTAGTCTATATACATTTATATATAAACAACTTTGATATTTAATCTTATTTTATATTATTTTATGAAAACCTAGTTTATGAAATTCACTGAGATTACATGTGTCTGATCTGATTACAGTCAGTAGTACAATATCATTGTTCTAATTTCCTTACTGCTAGCAATACAGGTACAGTGGGATAGTACTACTTATTTAAGTAAGCTTTCCCTTTTAAAATTGGTGGATTTTAATCCTGCCATTGCAATAGACTAAAGACTGTACCTGAGTAAGTAAAGTCATTATGTGCAGGAATTGTGCACTTTAAATAGTAGAATACTTATGCTATTCTAGTGAATTGGGCTGGCTGCTTAACACATCATTTAGTATCTTTTGGTCACATTTCAAGCTGTAAATGTATTTAACATTTTATTTAAATAAGCCTTTATTAATTTCAGTTTAAAAGTTATCATTGTATAGTTACAATTTTATTTTGCCCTGATTTATTTTACATATATATTATTTTTAATCATTTTATAAATATTTATTTTTGCAGAGCATTTAGAGAAGCAAAGGATGTATAACCACCTGTTGCCCTTTTTTCTAGGAGGGTAGTATAATTTCAACTCTGTTAAGGAAAAAATATGAGCTAGTTATCATATATTATATCAAAATATATGCTGCAGTGTACTGCATTGTACTGCACTGAATGTATTTAAAAGCCATGTCTTTCTCTTTATGGCTGTATGTAATAATGTTGTTCATAATTTGGAATATAAACCAACGACTTCTCAATTCCTTGGAATGTTTACATGTCTCCTATCTCCGCAACCTTGGCTGGAAATTCCAGACTCCAAAAATAGTTATACTGTTATGATTCCTGATTTTTTAATGAACAGCTAGCGCAACTGACAGTATGGAAATTATCACTGTTTTATAAAACTTTTCTTATATAGTGGACATTAGAATCCAGAACGCAGTAATTCAATAATTAAAAGTCCTGTCTGTCTGTTGCTTATGTGGCATGAATATTTTCATTAAGCCATAATGCAATTTTCTTTGCATTCTTGGAATTAGACTTCAGATTTCATCGCTCTGTCTTATCACTTTTCTTTTGACAACATTTTGCATTAATATTTTTCCTGCGCATGCATACTACGCAGCTACGAAGAGAACATATCCCCCTGCCTGCAATCCACTGTCCTGGAACTAATGGGCCATACTGTGCTGGTGTATTAGGCATATCAGGGAGTTTACCAAATATGTATATTTGTTCTCTTATGATATTAATTAAGATCCACAAAATGTCAGCATTGTATGCTAATTACAATGTACCTGTCACCTGAACTTAAAGTGCATTGTAAAAGTTCACATTAAAATCATCTCTCCATGATGAAGATCTCTCTCTGAGTCTGGGCTACAAATAGCTCATTAGATTCTTGATATTTCAAGACTTGTGCCATGACAAAGTATTGTGTCTTCTCTTACGTGTAAGAGGTTACCTAGGTATTTATTATTTTTTATTTAACGCTTCCAAGTACAAGTCCCTTCGTGGTCGCCAACTTAACCGCTTGCGGTTCCCTTATTTACCTCTATAATGTCTTAAAGCATAGAACTTAGCAGGGCTAACCATACAGATATCTTAGCCATAATGTTATATAGTTAGTAAGAGATCCTCTATTTAACATGTGTAAATAATTGAGAATACAATATAAAATAAGGATTGTCTTGGAAGCCATAGTTTTGTCTTTTAGATATTTATTATATAAAAATATAAATATAGACATATAACATCCATTATAGCAGAGTTTATAAGATGAAATTAAATGCTTGCAAATATCATTAATAGGTTAACATACCCTTCTGAACATGTCATCATGTCAGCCTCTCAGTCATTTTAAGATGGAGCAGCGTCTGTCTCCAAGTCTCTCCTCTGTGTGTTAACATTTAAAAGTACACCTATTTATACCTTAAGTGTCGTCATTTTAGAGTCACCATAGTTCAAATATGAAAAAGTCCATAACTAAAAGCAAGTGCACACGTCATGGGAAACTCCCGGACCTGGGGAACTTCCATCAAGTTCAAGAGACAAGATGGCTTCCCAAAGTCTGAATAGCTTATCTGTTGTTTATACTAAGACGTAAGTGCACAGTCGTGGGAGATTCCCGGATTTGGGGAAGTTCCATTAACTTGGGGTTACCACAGTATATTGTGTACTGAAAGAGTCATAGTATAGCCTTGAAGCTTGTTTATGCATTATTGTTATTGTAATTCGTCTGGGACAAAATGGCGCAAACATATTATGCACTGAGGTTATTGCTTAAATAAACATCTATGAAAAACAATATGTTCCATTTCTAACACCTTGTCAATGTGCAATATCTCTTAAAGACAAAGTACACAGTTTAAGAAATACAACATTTCATTCTAAAACTTGTAATATTTGCATTTGCCCATAACACATCCTTGCGTTGTATTTTTGAGCAGTGCATATGTGTTTGAATGTAATCATGTTTTTATATGGAGTGTGTGTGCATCTATGTACAGATGTCATTGGAATGCAGTGGTGTATTTCAAAGTAATGTTAGCATTGAATGCAGAGATGTGTTTGTATGTAGTACAAACACTGCTAGTGTTTGAATGAAGTGGTGTTTGTATATAGTATTGACATTTTAATACAGAAAAGTGTTGCAATGCTTGTGTTTAAATGCAGAGGTGTGCTTGTACGTAGTGTTGGTTTTTAAAAGTGCATGTCCATTTCTGTGTAATATTGGTGTTTGAATGAAGGTGTGTGTTTGTTTAAAATTGTGGCAAAGATGCCTCTGCCACGAGCTTCGGCAGGAGCATGCTGTCTAGCCTCCTGCCCAAGGACTATGGACCATGTTACAGCCTGTTAAAGCACTTAATTCATGTGTTTTCCCTGTTCGTTCGTTAACCGAACAAACACACGAATTGTGGACCACCTCTGTGCTAGTTAACCTTATTGACCTGTACTGACACCTCGATATTCTAGTGTGCGGCTGGGTGGCCGCCGTTCGTATGCGCAAGCATGAGGTAATTGGGTTGGTGGCCATCTTGTTCGCATGGAACTAAAATCAGACACTGAAACTCCCGAACACCTCTGAACTTTGATGAAAGCCGGCTTCTTTACTATACAGGTCAGGAGAGTGCCATTCGGTAGATTTGTTTGCATGGACTAGGTGAACAAAAGGAGCCAGAGGATCTGTTCGGTAGTTTATTAATTTCTAAACTCCCGAAATTGACCGACTGCTACCACTTTTCTTATAGAACTATTTTGGGCAGAAGCCTTGCGTGCAGTCGGTCAAAAGTTTACCTCCATGAAAAATCTGAACCCCTGTACCGATCTAAGTGATTTTTGGATATGAAGGTCACTCATATCAGGGCTATTCAGGGATGTAACTTTTGTGGGGGTACTGAGTTGTTTTATGTATGTTTTGGGGTTTTGTGAAATTGTTATATTTTCTGTACCTGGAGATAATTGAGTTTTGTACAGTTCCTGACTCAATTGTCTCATAGGCCCAGGGGAGGGGTTTACTGACTGTATAAATTATGAAGCTTTTGCCTCCATTAAACAGATCTAATCCCAGCAAAAAGTCTTGGCTAACGTGTGGGGATAATGCTATACTGGCCATAGTCACTGATATACAGCTATACTCTCTGCAGGAGAGCTTGATCACTTGAAGCTGTACCTAAGACCCCTTTTCCAGGGTGGGAAGAGACGGCGAGACCCCGGCCAAACTGCGGCGGCTAAGGGGCTAAAAGTGCTTATTGTTTCCAGGCGATAACTAGGAAGCGTGTTTGGCGGAGGAACTCAGTCGGAGTACAGGAGCTCCGTCACAGGTATGTTTGTAGGTAATGTTTGCATTTGTTTGCAAAGGTGTGTTTGCATGTAGTGTTAGCATTTGATTGCAGGGATGTATGCACATATATACATACACAACCATATACATATTTACACAGATACACATATACATTCACACACAGACACACACTGATGCATTTCCACACACATACGCTGACACACATATAAACACATTGACACACACTTAGATGCACACACACTCTGTCACACATGTCATAATTGTTATATTTTTAGCCACTCCTGCTAACATACCTTCTGTGTGCAGAAGGGTGGTTTGTCCTCAATTAATCACTCAATTAACCCATGCTTTCTTTTTTTTTTTTTATTCTTTATTTTTGTGCAAAGATTAAACATCCATATGTGCACTGCCACAACAGCTGGTGCAGATACATTACAAACATTTAATAACATTGTAATGGCATTAAATAGAAAAATTTGCGTTATTTGGTGTTTAAGGGGAAACAGGATTCAACCTTTCTCTTTCTGTTCTTAGCTGTATTTCCGTGAATACTGAGATGTGTGACAGTCAGCGCTAGGTTAACTGATGTTAGGAAGGGCCAGTTACCGGCGTAGCGTTCATAGATCATTACGTCATGGGTGCTGCTCTGTAGTAGGAATAATGTCTACATATATTTTAACGTGGTCCTTACGTCATGGGTGCTGCTCTGTAGTAGGAATAATGTCTACATATATTTTAACGTGGTCCTTAAGTCAAGGGTGCTGCTCTGTAGTAGGAATAATGTCTACATATATTTTAACATGGTCCTTACGTCATGGGTGCTGCTCTGTAGTAGGAATAATGTCTACATATATTTTAACGTGGTCCTTATGTCATGGGTGCTGCTCTGTAGTAGGAATAATGTCTACATATATTTTAACGTGGTCTTTACGTCATGGGTGCTGCTCTGTAGCATGAATAATGTCTAAATATATTTTAGGTAGGGCTATGACTAGATCTTAGGTAGGTATCTACCTTATGTGCGGGCCACGCCTTACGTGCTGCCCAGTCCACTGATGCTGTGGCTGCTGGGCGTTAAACACTCGCGGTACATGGATAGTTTTTGAGGTCTGCTGTCGTCTAGCCTGGCAGGGCGTTTAAGGTGTTTCTCTGGTAGAGAGTTGAGGGAAAAATGCGATGCAGTAAAAATAAAGGCTTATTTAATAATATGCGAGTGGGCTTAGTAGGTTGTGCCTTGAAGTGATGCGTACATGGGAGGTAGTGGTCGTTTCGGCCTGGGCTGTTAAGTGTCGTTAATAGCACCCAATATCCCTTGGGTCCTGGGGGGGAGGATGGGGAAGTAGGGGGACTGCTCGGGCCCTATGGTATGGAGAACCGCTTTGCGGTGTTTGTCTATCTGAGGGGCTAAAACAGTAGGATTAATATTGGGGAGGTCATCAACAAAAAGCATAGCATACTGAACTAGTTAGTGCTAGGAGTTCTCTCCTTTAGAGGGTATGTGGACAGTCTCATCCTGTGCCTGCTGCGGAACTGGGCACAAAAGGGACAATGTTCGTAATGTCCCACAAACTTCCAGCGCGGGTGCTGGGATGGGTGGTCTGTGTGATCCCCAGGCTGTTCAGGAAGGCACCGGAGTCATCAGGCGAGGTGAGTTGGAAGGTTTTGTCTCCCTTGGTGACTGTGAGGGAGTAGGTTGGCCCCCATTTGTACCTGATGCCGGCTTCTTGGAGGGTCAGGGTCACCCGACGGACTGAGCGCCTCCAGTCCAGTGTGACTTTGCATAGATCCTGGAGAGCAGTGAGCTGCATCTCTTCGAATGTGAAGGGGCTCTGTGTCTTGAGTGCTTCTACGACCGCCATCTTGTCGCGGAATGATTGGAATCGAATTAGAACGTCGCGGGACGCTGCGGCTGGAGCCCTTGTGGAGTTTGGGGGCCTGTGTGAGCCCTCTAGAGGGATGTGTTTCGCTTGCCTGGGATGCAAGATTGCTGAGAGTAGCCTTCGGAGGAAGTGGGGGAGCTCGTTGTCGTCAATTGACTCTGCTATGCCCCTTATTTTTAAATTATTTCGGCGCTGTGCGTCGTCTAGCATGGCCAGCCTGTCTTGCAGTGCTTTGTGTGAGGCTTCAAGTTTCTGGATCTGTGTGCTTGTGTCTGTTTGGCGTTGAATGACTGTGGATAGGTCCTCTTCAGTGACTCTTACCCGGCCGTCACGTCTTCTCGCAGTATTGCCATATCGGCGTGAAACCAGGAGCGCACATTTTTCAGAAGGTTCACTATGTCCTCCTCTGAGGATGATCCATGAGAGTCTGTTGCGTCCGCCATCTTAGAGGTAGGCCTCGCTTGAAAGAGATCCCCAATCTTCCTGCTGCCGTCTCCCGGGTGTGTTTTTAGCTTTTTAATCTTCTTCCCCATGATTTTGCACGTGTCAAGAGCACTTGTGGGTGTCTATATGTGCCGTGTCTCGTGTTTTCTTTGTCGTTTTTGCCGTTTAGTATACCGAGCAACGCTGCCATGTGACTGCTCGCTGTGATGGTCCGGCCACGCCCCTCGAACCCATGCTTTCTTACAGGGATTTTGAAGAGTTAAACTTCATGAAAAGCCAGAAAGTGCCTTTAGTGTCTGTCTTACAGACAGCCACTAGAGGCAGTCTTAAACCTGCAATGTAAATATTGCCATTTTGTTGGAAACTGCTAAATTTTACATTGCAGGATTAAGGGGACAGTGACATTGCACCAATTAGATGAAGTTGTCTTGATGCTTATAGTGGCCATTTAAATTGATTTATTAAGAGGAGGAACAAGAATTCAGTCCTTTACCTTAGTGGACATAAGAGCTTCTGCCCTACGGTAGACTACTCAGTTAAGGTTATGCAGGTTAGTGTACTCTTCTAAGCCTCGTATAGAGAGATTTACTATTCAAGCTCCTAGGTCCTTTTCAATTTAAATTAAAATCCAATGCAATAGTAGAATTTATTTTCTTAGAGGTGTTGTTGCAGTGCTGATAGAGTGTATAATTGCATTTTCTGTCTATTTAATGTTCTAAGTGTGTATTGTATGTTCCACACTCCTGCCCAGTTTTTTGCAGCAGTTCTGTATCAGTAGACACAACTGATTGACTGGTGTTGATTGTTTGTCACTCCTTGACTGTGTGTGTGTGTGTGTGCTTGCTTCGCAGGCAGTCAGAGTAAGAGTTAATTTACTGTGGTAAAATAATTTTTGACTTAATTTATTTAGATTCTGTTTTGTTTTCTCTTCAGCAGCTAGTGTGCACTTTCCCCCTTCCTCTCCATTTTCTCCAGTAGTAGCATCTAGTGCTACTTCAAACCACAGTGGACCACCTATTTCTGCAAAGTCTGTTAGAGGAAACCTGCCCACTACCAGTTCCAAGTCTATTTCTCCTCCTCGCACTGGCAATATTACCACCACCAATGTAACTGTGGCAGAGGCTAGCACTGTGCCAAATTTCAGTGGTCGTTCTTTGTAACTCTTCCTTTCTTTCTATTGTTTTTTTTTTTTATTTCTCTTACAATTCAAATTACAACCAAACACACACAAAGTATCACTAACAACACAAAAATTATTTATCTCCCAAAAACTGTAAATTAGTTAACAAGCCATACCACTCCTTTATTGCAAAGTGCATTCCATTACAACATCAGTACAGCTAACACACACAACAAATCCATATCCATTCCATACCATAACCAACCCATAACCATATATAACGACACACACGCAAACACAAACCATAACACCCCACATCTCATTCTCTCAGGTCTCAGTGTCACTGGTCAGTGAGTGTGTGAGATTGTGTGGACTTCAGAGTCAACTGTATGCAGTGTACTCACAGTACACTAAGAGACACACTGTGCAAAGTTAACAACTTCACACATTCACTGACTCAGCTGCAAACTGGAAGTAGGAATATGAAAATTAAGAAGACTGATGGAGATGAATACTACAACCGGAACTGAGGGAAAAAGATTACAACAGACCGTTCCTGTTGCTATACTATAAAGTTTATTCATTCTAAGATTATTGACGTGTATTGATTTGAGTATTTTTTTTATGACACCATAACCACTGCAGTGCGCTGTTGAGGTTATGATGCCAGTGGTGCCCTTGAACCCAAACAGTTATACCGTTTGCTAATGTACAGAAGGGCACTGGTCACTTAGTGTACAGTATTGTAGTACACTACAATAAGTGACCAACCAGTCTCAGACACAATTATAAACATATACATAGAGAAATAAACAACCTACAAAATAAAATCAAAAAGGACCACATATGGTACAGACCAAAAAACACCAGGTAACAGCTAATGTAAAAATTCACTCACAAGCATAAATATAGAGCAGGCAGAATATAAAAATATTGTTAGAACTTCTTTCTTCTCTACTTCCCAACTTCTTTGCTTGTTAGGAGAAAATAAACTAAACACATAGTGCAACACTGTATAATACCGCCCATCACAGTTCTTTACTCCCAGGAGAAATGTTATATACAACCTCCAGGACCCAGAATTCTGTTGTGAAGGCAATCAATAAAACACAGGAAAAAACGGTGTTCTTTCACCCTATATGCTGTACTGTTACCATTTACAGTGTCCCTGTATTCCTGTCCCTATAGTGTTAAAACCACCATCTAGCCCCCCTGCTGCCCCTTATCCCTCTAAATATAGTAAAATCTTACTTTTATTCCAGTCTGCTGCTGGCTCTGCCCCTGATGTGCCTGATAGGCTGACATCAATAGAAGTGATTCTCTGAGCCAATCCCAATGCTTTTCCATAGGATTGTCTGAGACTGTCAAGTAGGCAGATAGTCTCCATGCAGAGGGTGGAGACACTGAATGGCACTCACACTGTGCATCACTGCCCCAGGAAGCACCTCTAGTAGTCATGTGATGAGTGGCCAGTGGAGGTAACCCTAGGATGTAATGTAAACATTGCATTTTCTCTGAAAAGACAGTGTTTACTGCCAAAAGCCTGAAGGTAATGATTCTACTCACCAGAACAAATACATCAAGCTGCAGTTGTTCTGGTGACTATAGTGTAAATATTGTCGATTGCTTATTATCTACAAAGGTGCAAAATTTAGGAGGTGTGACCACTCACTCCATCAAACCTAAAAGTGGTACCTTGAAAAATAAATTGCCATTTCACAAATTCACACATAAGGTTAGGTATGGTCCCACTGTAACAAATTAGATCCCTTCCTGGTAGAACAATACTACACAAAACAAACAACTAACTGACTGATAGTGGAATTAAGTGCTGATGCTTTTCTTCATTATATTTATTATAATAATATCATCATGGAGGGTCAGGTATATCAGGCTTTTTGTTTTCTGAAGACTTTTTTGCTTAATTTTAATGCTCTTTTTTCCCTCCTAGTCCCCTTAAAACTGGAAATAAAATAAAATTATATACATCAAATTTACTTTACAGGAAGGAACAGGATGACTAAACTTAAGAAAATCTCTTTCTTTCTTATATGTATGAACTATAGTATTAATAATTATATACCGGTATATAAAATAAATAACTGGAGTCGAGGAGAATGCCAGAAACAAAAATGTCCCCATTCTTTGCGATAATACAGTTTGACTGTCCGCCTGTTGTGTTCAATGTGTGCTGAGAGAGTTAGCAGACTTACATTTGCAATGCAATTTCTGAAATAAAAATAATGTCAGAATTTTGTAGAAAAAAAACAAAACTAATGGACAAAATTCAGTTCAGAACAAAATTAAAACATGGGCGGCACCCCAAAAATGTAATGCCCACTACAATATTGACAAAGGAATGTGAGATTTTGTGTTTAATACTCAGAAACTTACATTCACAGACTGGATGAGGCTGGAAAAACATCTTTGGCTGCAGCTGAAAAATATATATTTTTTTATTATTTTAGTATTAATTAGAAAGTCAAGTTTTCCTCCACACATTACTATATTACCCAAACCTGTTCAACTTTCACAGAACCAATTAATTACAAGGCATATCACAAAAGTCCCTGCATGGGGTTTAAAGTGGCCCTGTCTTTTATGGAGATTTTTAAAACAGTTTAGAGACACCCTCAATGTGACAAGCTCCGCCTTCACGTATGCAAGCTCTGCCTCCTGCACATAAGCCCTGCCTCTCGCATGTAAGCCCTGCCCCTGCAGTCAAGCAGCAGACCTTGCTGCAGGAAGAGGCCTCCCAGTTCTCCCCCAGCAAAAAAACTCCAGTACCAGGTAGGCTTGAAATATTCAGCCCATGTTGTGTGTGTATGTGCTTGCTAGTGAGAAAGCTTGTGTATGTGTCAGTGAGTTTGTTTGTAGTGAGCATGTATGTGTGTGTCAGTGAGCTTGTATTTAGTGAGCATGTGTGTCAGTGAGCTTGTGTGTGTGTGTGTCAGTGAGCTTGTCTATAGAGAGTATGTGCATGTGTGTCAGTGAGCTTGTGTGTGTGTCACTGAGCTTGTTTGTAGTGACCGTGTGTGTGCCAGTGAGCTTGTCTGTAGTGAGCTTGTATGTGTCAGTGAGCTTGTCTGTAGTAAGCTTGTGTGTGTCAGTGAGCTTGTCTCTAGTAAGCTTGTGTGTGTCAGTGAGCTTGTCTTTAGTAAGCTTGTCTGTAGAGAGCATGTGTGTGTGTCAGTGAGTTTTGTCTGTCAGTGAGCCTATTTGTGTGTATTAGTGAGTTTGTATTTTGTGTCAGTGAGCTTGTGTGTGTCAGTGAGCTTGTCTGTCTGTGAGTCTGTGTATCAGTGAGCTTGTGTGCTTACTGTGTACTTACGGGATAATTAAATTTTTCCCCCTAAAAGGACCAATATTTTTAATTAAAACAAAACAATAGTAAATTATATATATATATTTGTGGTTGCGGCAATATTGCCGTAATGGTTATATAACACATAATTAGTAATAAACATCATAGTTAATAACACCAGTCGGTTGTGGTGTGCCAGAGCCGACAATGCAGTAGGCCTCTATTAAAGAGGGCCTACCTCAGAGAGTGATATGAAAAGAGGGAGTGTTGGGAGGGGCAACTTGCCAGACCAATAACGATATGTGATAAAGGATTGGAGGCACTTAAAAAAGGGATCCAAAGCTCTCCCACAACTACAGGCCCAACCTTAAATTTGTGGTCGGGGCAATATTGCCATAATAGTTAGATAACACATAATTAGTAATAAACATCATAGTTAATAACACCAGTCGGTTGTTACATAGTTACATAGTTAGATAGCTGAAAAGAGACTTGCGTCCATCAAGTTCAGCCTTCCTCACACCTGTTTTTTGCTGTTGATCCAAAAGAAAAGAAAAAACCCAGTTTGAAGCACAATTTTGCAACAAGCTAGGACAAAAAATTCCTTCTTGACCCCAGAATGGCAGTCAGATTTATCCTTGAATCAAGCAGTTATTACCCTACATTGAAAGATTATATCCTTGAATATTCTGTCTTTGCAAGTATGCATCTAGTAGCTGTTTGAACATCTGTATGGACTCTGATAAAACCACTTCTTCAGGCAGAGAATTCCACATCCTGATTGTTCTTACAGTAAAAAAACCTTTCCTTTGCCTTAGACGAAATCTTCTTTCTTCCAGTCTAAACGCATGGCCTCGTGTCCTATGTAAAGTCCGGTTTGTGAATAGATTTCCACACAATGGTTTGTATTGGCCCCGAATATATTTGTATAATGTTATCATATCCCCTCTCAGGCGACGTTTTTCTAAACTAAATAGGTTTAAATTTGTTAACCTTTCTTCATAGCTGATATGTTCCATTCCTTTTATTAATTTTGTAGCCCGCCTCTGCACTTTTTCTAGTGCCATGATATCCTTCTTTAGAACAGGTGCCCAAAATTGCACAGCATATTCAATATGTGGTCTTACCAGTGATTTATAGAGAGGCAAAATGATATTCTCGTCCCGAGAATGAATGCCCTTTTTCATGCATGACAATACCTTACTGGCCTTGGCCACTGCTGATTGACATTGCACATTGTTGCATAGTTTGTTGTCTATAACAATTCCCAAGTCCTTTTCGTGTGTTGTTATCCCTAATTCGCTTCCATTAAGGGTATACGTTGCTTGTGTATTCTTTACGCCGAAGTGCATAACTTTGCATTTTTCAACATTAAATTTCATCTGCCATTTGAGTGCCCAGTCCCCCAGTCTATCTAAATCCTTCTGCAGCAAAGTAATATCTTGCTCACATTGTATTATTTTACAAAGTTTTGTGTCATCTGCAAACACTGAAACATGACTTTCAATGCTGTCTTCAAGATCATTTATAAAAATGTTAAATAGAAGGGGTCCCAGAACAGACCCCTGAGGGACACCACTTGCCACCTCTGTCCAGCTTGAAAATTTACCATTAACGACAACTCTTTGTATTCTGTTTTTAAGCCAATGTTCTACCCAAGAACAAGCATTTTCATCGAGACCGATTTCCTTGAGTTTGAACACTAATCTTTTGTGTGGAACTGTATCAAATGCCTTGGCAAAATCCAAATAGATCACATCCACTGCAACACCCTGATCTATACTTCTACTTACTTCTTCGTAGAACGCAATCAAGTTAGTTTGCGGTTGTGGTGTGCCGGAACCGACAATGCAGTAGGCCTGTAATAAAGAGGGCAAAAAGAGTGTAGCATACAAAAATATATTCATTCTACAATACCTCAAAATTACTTGGATAAGTCACGAAATGCCTGACAAATCCCTAACTGGTTCTGGTATGTATAATGTATAAGTGGATGATGTTCAGTGTCCCATTGCCTTGATGATATGTGCTGGAAAGTGATGGCCTGAGTAGTTAGTTGACTTAAGGCCAAGTCTTTGTCAAAAGCATACGGACATAAAGTATAAATTTGGCAGTAGTGAGTGTGGAACCGTGTCATTCTAGTATTGGTTGGTGTGTGTTTGTGAATGGTGCTGAAAAATTTATCCAAACCTTAACTGGGCACCCTTTGTTACAGGTAGGGTAGAACGGTATTAAGGGTTAAGGGTTAATAAATATATAGGGGTGTATATAAAAAAAACACCCCTCTCTGTCTCATTAGAGATATCTTTGCCAGAAGCTCAAGGAAGCAGGCTGAAGGGTCAGTGTTAGGACCCGCTTAGGGGGGTCTGCCTTGACGTTGGCAGGCGGGCATTCCCTCCAATGGCCATTGGAGCAACTAAATGACCTCCATTTGTCTAAATATACATATGGATTAAGGAGAGAGCGCAGGTAACTTTTTCTTTTCTTTGGTTTTGTCAGGATCGGGACAGGGATCCAACACGCAGAGTACAAACAGTAGCCAGATACGTATACCGGACCTTAGAATGGCCGGACTAACGTAAGAAGTACAGTATAGAATGGTCAAAGACAAGCCGAGGTCGAGGGTAACAGAAGACAGGTAAGCGAGAGACAAGCCGAATCAAGGGTAACAGAGATAAGCAGAGTAAGGTAAACAAGCCGGGTCAAAACCAAAAGGGATAATAGAATACACAAGCACTGAGTGACTAGAACAAGCTAGAACCACGACAGGGCAATGAGCTAATGAACAAAGCTCTGTTAAATACCCTGTTCAGAGCAGTAACCACGCCTCCGAGGCGTCTTGATTGGTCCTGCAGCAATTGACTGACAGGTCGTTCCGGGGGAGTGTCCTGATGACTACTTCCTGCCTAGATGCTGTAAAAGGCAGTCACTCCCTCGCGGCCGGCCTAGCATGACCGGATAGACCGTGGGGAAGGGAGCCATCAGACCGTCTGGATGGAGGAACAGCTAAGTCTCTACCTCTTTCGGAGGTAGAGACCACAGGTACCCTGACAGGTTTTTACTATATATTGGTGCTGATGTGTATTGTAGTCATTGCTGCCGGCCCATTAGTAATGGGAGTGAGCGCAGGACTTCTCTTTTTGTATTTACTTTGTATCACACAGCCTGGTTACAATGCTGCCACCCATCCCATGTGTTCCCTATTAAGGATTAATAAATATATAGGGGTGTATATAAAAAACACCCCTCTCTGTCTCATTAGAGATATCTTTGCCAGAAGCTCAAGGAAGCAGGCTGAAGGGTCAGTGTTAGGACCCGCTTAGGGGGGTCTGCCTTGACGTTGGCAGGCGGGCATTCCCTCCAATGGCCATTGGAGCAACTAAATGACCTCCATTTGTCTAAATATACATATGGATTAAGGAGAGAGCGCAGGTAACTTTTTCTTTTCTTAGGGTAGAACGGTATGTCGAGCGGGCCTCCCATATGGCTGGTTTAGAGTGGGAAGGTGAAAGGATGTAGCAATCTATAGATTTATGGAAATTTAAAGTTGGAAGGTAATCTGTGGAAGTAGATTAATAGAGGTGAACTATCTTGGTCGTAGGAATCCGTAAAAGGTTGGTATACGGCGGTTTTTAATTACCATATTGTTGACAGATTCGAAAGGCGACGTGTCTAATAAATCAGATAGTGATTGGAAAAGTTTGCTATGGAATGGATAGTCTCTAAGAGGGTAATTGTGACGGCACCCCCAGGCATAAAAGGGGTTAACAGCCGTTTAGTAGATATTCCCCTTCCAGATATACAGGCAGCTACCAAAGACACCAATCCGCCGAACAGGAAATCATATGAATGCCATAAACAGCTGAATAGGAAAAAACATACGAATAGGTTTACACTCCTAGCAGTCGAGCTGGAACAGCATACAATAAATCCCCCCAAGAACGAGACAAGGCTCCGTTTTGAGGGTCAAGCAGGAACAGACTGAGCTGTGTCTTTATTGGCCTTATATACACATTTTACAGACAAAATCCCACCCACAGGGTTTTGTGGAACATCCAATCAAAACATACAACACAGATAAACACTCCCACAATGACATGACAATCCCTCCTCTCTATCCTGGAGATAATTGGGAAGTAATACAATTATCACCAAGGACAGAGGCAAAACTCCATTAAGCACATGGCAGTAAAAAGACAGTACAATAAAATACACAAGGTTACATTTATTACATAAAATACAGACATGCAAAATATCCCCAGATAGCTTAGGTCTGAGCGCACATTATTACTGAATGGCGCTCAGAAAACACACATACAGTTAAATTGCCATGGAGCCAAAGTTTTTTATTACACGAATAGGCTCCATGGCATAGCTATCTGGGTTAAATGAGTTCATTCAGTAAATCCGTGAATGAACCGGCCGCGTGTGAACTGCAGACTGCTGCCATCCAGTGTTCAGTATGCGTAGCCGCGGCCACCCGGTATAGTCAATTAAGCTGCAGTTAACCGCAGCTACTGGGCGGTCAATTGGCGGCGCTCGCTGGCTTCTGGATGGACAATTAACGGCGCCTGCCAGCTAACCGCAGCTCCTGGTAGGCCAATAGACGGCTGTCCATGTGCAGATGCCTCACCACAGCTGTGTGGGGGACTCGTAGGCTGCCTTGGTGGGTTGCTGAGTGGGCAGAGACCAGTGGTACTTTGCCCTGGTGCCAGCACTACCACGGAAGTAGCCTGGTTGGAGCCTGGTTGCTGGAGGGGGGGAACCGACTGTCTCCCCTTTGGATACACAGCTCTGCTGCTGGAGGGGGAGACCGACTGTCTCCCCTTTGGCTAAACAGCCCTGTTGCTGGGGGACAGGACTGACTGTCCCTACCCCCTGTGCTGTAAGTGCAGAGACCACGGTCCCATCTGCACGGTTGTGGTGCTTACTGTCTCCCCCTGGTACGTTAAGCTGCCGCTGGGGAGAGGGGGTAACAAGCTCCTCTCCCATACATACTCCCAGCCGTTGGGGAGGAAGACTGACTGTCTCCGCTCCCACTACAGTGTCCTGCTGCTGGGGAAAGGAGACTGGGCTCTCTTTTCCCTGCTGAACACTCTGCCGCTTGGGAAAGGAGACTAGGCTCTGCCGCTGGGGAGGGAGGACAAGGCTCTCCTCTCCCAATAAAACACTCTGCTGCTGGGGGACAGGACCGACTGTCTGCCCCCTGTAACTCAGCCTGCCGCTGGGGAAAGGAGACTGGGCTCTCTATTCCCTGCTGTATCTGCTGCTGGGGAGGGAGGACAAGGCTCTCCTCTTCCAATAAAACACTCTGCTGCTGGGGGACAGGACCGACTGTCTCTGCCCCCTGTAACTCAGCCTGCCGCTGGGGAAAGGAGAATGGGCTCCCTATTCCCTGCATATCACACTGCTGCTGGGGAATGGAGACTGGGCTCCCTATTCCCTGCAGATCAAACTGCTGCTGGGGATCTGAGCCAACCGCCCAGCATCCCTGTAGCTCACCATGCCGCTGGGGAGGGAAGGCACTGCTCTCCTCTCCCTGCAATTCACACTGCCGCTGGGGATCTGGGCCCCCCATGGTGGGGCTTATTGACTGTATACCACCGGAAGCATTGAGTTTAGTTCCTCCTTCCCAGCAACCAAGCCTGTTATCAGGGGACCTTGGTACTGTACCACATACGTCCCAACCAGCCCCAGAGATGGAAGACCTTATTGACTTGTCCTGGGAAGACACCCAGCTGGCAGGTGGAGATGGGACCGAGGTCTCTCTACCGGCTCTACAGGGATGCTGGGCAGTCGGCCCAGATCCCCAGCGGCAGTATGTATCCCAGGGAGCTGAAGGTGCCGTCCTTCCTCCCCAGCGGCAGTGTGTGTCCTTAGGAGAGGAGACAGTTGGTTCCTCTCCCCAGCAGTCAAGTGAGTTACAGGGAGACGAAGGTGCCATCCTTCCCCCCCAGCGGCAGTATGTTTCCCAGGGAGCTGAAGGTGCCGTCCTTCCTCCCCAGTGGCAGTGTGTGTCCTTAGGAGAGGAGACAGTTTGGTCCCTCTCCTCAGCAGTCCAGTGAGTCCCAGGGAGCCGAAGGTGCAGTCCTTCCTCCCCAGCGGCAGTGTGTGTTACAGGGAGCTGAAGGTGTCGTCCTTCCTCCCCAGCAACAGTGTGTGTCCTTAGGAGAGGAGACAGTTGGTCCCTCTCCCCAGCAGTCCAATGAGTCCCAGGGAGCTGAAGGTACCGTCCTTCCTCCCCAGCGGCAGTGTGTGTCCTTAGGAGAGGAGACAGTCGGTTCCCCTCTCCAACAGCAGAGTGTGTGTCAGGGAGAGGAGCTTGTTATCCCCTCTCCCCAGCGGCTGAAAGTATGTATGGGAGAGGAGCTTGTTACCCCCTCTTCCCAGCGGCTGAAAGTATGTATGGGAGAGGAGCTTGTTACCCCCTCTCCCCAGCGGCTGAAAGTATGTATAGGAGAAGAGCTTGTTACCCCCTCTCTCCAACGGCTGAAAGTATGTATGGGAGAGGAGCTTGTTACCCCCTCTCCCCAGCGGCAGCTTAGCCCACCAAGGGGAGACAGTAAGCTCCACAACAGTGCAGATGGGATCGTGGTCTCTGCACATGCACCACCGGGGGTAGGGAGAGTCAGTCCTGTCCCCCAGCAGCAGGGCTGTTTAGCCAAAGGGGAGACAGTCGGTTTCCCCCTCCAGGAGCAGGGCTGTGTGTCCAAAGGGGAGACAGTTAGTCTCCCCCTCCAGCAGCAGGACTATGTAACCAAAGGGGAGACAGTCGGTCTCCCCCTCCAGCAGCAGCCCCAGATCCTGAGAGAGGAGCCTACCAACTCTTCTTTTCAGCATGGCTCCAACCAGGCTACTCCCGTGGTAGCGCTGGCACCAGGGCAGAGTACCGCGGGTCTCTGCCCACTCAGCAACCCACTAAGGCAGCCTATCAGTACCCCACACAGCCGTGGTGAGGCACCTGGACATGGACGAGCTAATCTTTTACTCAGGTGTAGTAACCATGTATTGTGGGTGGGCTGTATTACTGTTTGTGCTTCATGGGTGGATTGCTGGACTAACCGGGGCACTGACCGGCAGTCTGTTTGGAAAAGGGGAGAAATGTGGCGGAACCAGCCTCGCCACTGGGCATTGGAGAAGACTAATTGCCAGCCTCCTGCCATGTGACTATGGCCCCTGGGATGTATTGCCTGCTCTCCTGTACTGCTGAGGATTGCTACCAACTAGGTGGATTTGGCTATGGAGCTTGTGTAGTGCCCTCTGTTGGTAGCAACAGTAATATGCACTACCTGAATAGCAACACTGGTAATTTGCATATTCGGGTAGATTTGCATATCGCTAATTCTGCATGCAGGAGAGACATTTTGTGTTAATTATGGTCTTCCCCACCCATTTATAAATATGTAATTATGTTATATTAAGTCACTGTATGTTGCCTGCTATGATTTGACTGTTTGTAATTTTATTGAGTTTTCACAGCAATGTTAATGTAATCACCATATGGGCTAGTCTCAAGTGAAATAAAGTTTTAGACAGTTCTACTTCACCCTCAATTTGGAGTCCTGTCTCTTATTGGGGGGGAATCTGCTACAAGGGATAGCTATGCTCTGCATATACCCTTGCTATAATCACTCCTAAGCTCTTTTAAGAGCTTGTTCCTGCTTCGCTCTGAAGGAAGAGAGATTTGGCCTGCGGTGGTTGTGGTGTCGGTTAGAGTGCTTGTAATCCTCAAGAAGTGCTAGGAGCATCCATCAACGGAAGTACCCAGTCGGGGTACCAGGTGATCCGTTACAGGATTGTTTGTGTGAATGACAGCAATGACACCAATTGCTTATGAAATCTGCACTTTTTGTACAATGAAAAAAATAGGGACACACTTCACACATAAAACACTTAAGCAAGCTAGCATGCTTTAGGAGTGTGAAATGTTACTATAAGACCTTAATGGTGATACTGGTGACAACATCTCACCTTTCAAATAGTTAAAGGGATACTCTAAACACTAAAACAACTTTAGCTTAATCAAACATTTCTGAGATGGACCGGGATTGCAGTCATGTTTTATGTTTTTTCTTTTTTGGTGCTTAACCCCTTAAAGACACATGACATGTGTGACATGTCATGATTCCCTTTTATTCCAGAAGTTTGGTCCTTAAGGGGTTAATTGGACAATGGGGGACCCTAAATATAACAGAATACAGAAAGACATTAAGGTTAAAAATAAAAATATGTCTCTTTAACCGTAGAGTGTTCCTTTACGCGATGTCCCAGTGTAACAGCTGTGTTTGCACAGCACAATATTAAAAAATGGGAGAAAATAAGATTTTATTTAATTTTTTTAGTTCTACATGACATTTTAACTGTCAATGTCATAATACTGTTTGCTTTTACTGCAATAAAATACACATATTTGTATTCAGCAAAGTCTCACGTGTAAAACAGTACCCCCTATGTACAGGTTTAATGGTGTTTTCGGAAGTTACAGGGTCAAATATAGCGTGTTACATTTGAAATTGAAATTCGCCAGATTGGTTACGTTGCCTTTGAGACTGTATAGTAGCCCAGGAAATCAATTTACATCCATAATGGCATACCATTTGCAATAGTAGACGACCCAAGGTATTGCAAATGGGGTATGTCCAGTCTTTTTTAGTAGCCATTTGGTCACAAACACTGGCCAAAGTTAGCGTTAGTATTTGTTTGTGTGTGAAAAATGCTAATTTTGTCCAGTGTTTGTGACTAAGTGACTACTAAAAAAGACTGGACATACCCCATTTGCAATGCAATTTTGTCCAGTGTTTGTGACTAAGTGACTACTAAAAAAGACTGGACATACCCCATTTGCAATACCTTGGGTTGTCTACTATTGCAAATAGTATGCCATCATAGGGGTAATTTTCATTCTTGGGCTACCATAGGGTCATAAAGACAACGTAAGCAATCTGGCGAATTTTAATGTGAAAAAAATGAAACACAAGCGTTATATTTGACGCTGTAATTTTTGAAAACACCATAAAACCTATACATGAGGGGTACTGTTGTACTCAGGAGACTTCGCTGAACACAAATATTTGTGTTTCAAAACAGTAAAAAGTATTGCAGCAATAACATCGTCCGTGTAAGTGCTGTTTGTGCGTGAAAAATGCAAAAAACGTCACTTTTACTGGCGATATCATCGTTGTAATACATTTTACTGTTTTGAAACACTAATATTTGTGTTCATCGAAGTCTCCCGAGTAAAACAGCACCCCCCCATGTACAGGTTTTATGGTGTCTTGGAAAGTTATAGGGTTAAATATAGTGCTAGCAAATTAAATTCCCCATACTTTCGTCATGGGTTGTCAGGCAGGTCCCGCTAATTGTAATTAATAAATAAATAATAATAATATATGTATAGAATTAATATATGTATATATATATATATATATATATAATTTTTTTTAAATATTTTTATTTATATATAGGTATATATATATATAGTGATATATACGTATATATTTATGTATATAGATATATATATTATTTAGTTCTACGTGTATTTTGATATAAATATATATATATATATATATTAATATCACAATACAGTTAGAACGAAATAAAACACATCTATATATTTTTTAATATTTTATTTGTAATTATTTTTTTTATTTTATTTTTTTACGTATTTACATATTTTTTTATATTATATATAAATATATATATATAACAATAATTATATATATATATTTAATCAGTATCAGTCTACGTGTAATTTGATAGTAATATATATAATTATATATATATTAATATTAAAATACACCTAGACAGTGTATGTGTGTGTATGTATATGTGTATATATATACTTAGATCATATATATATATAATATATATATATATATGATCTAAGTATATATATATTTTTTTTTACACTTATTTTAATTAATTTGAATTTGATTTTCATCCAGCAGGGGGACTACCTGTCATTACAGTTAGTCCCCCTGCTGGCATTGCTGCAGCCAGCTATCCCGGCCATGTGATTGTGAGGTCCTCGCAAGGACCTCACTCTCACATGGCCCGGGGGGGCTGAAGAGAGCAGACGTGCCGCGGGGGGCTCCCTGGGAGTCCCCAGAACCGCGATCGCCGGCGTGGGATCGCCGGCGACCGGGTAAGTTACAAAAAAACGGAGGGCGTACTATTACGTCCTGCGGCGTTTAGAGACGCTTTTAAAAGGACGTAATAGTACGCCCTCCGGTCTTAAGGGGTTAACCCCTTAAGACCGCAGCCAAATGTAGTTGTGATCAAAACAAAACGTAAACAAAACCTGGCATTTGCGCTATATGTCTGTCCAACCGTAATTCAATATGAATAAACTATAAAAAAAATGGGAGAAAATAAGATTTTTAAAAATGTTCTTAGTTCTACGTGACAAAACTGGAGAGAGGAGACTGGACTGTCCAGCGACCACTGTGTATTAGTTAAAATCTAACTTTTAATAACTGCAAAATATAAAAAGAGCTAGAGATATATCTGGCTCTAAACACGAACAAACATACAGTGGAAGAAAATTCCACAATAGGAAAGTAATAGAAGTCACTATATACTGAATATAGTCTATCTCCAAAATGTGGATGAGCTAAAATGAAAAGGACCTTGAAGCACTTTTGCTCTGTAACTATGTAGTCAGAGGGAGAAAGCCCTTGTAATAATGTTGCAAATAATAATAATGCTTCTACAGAGTGACAGAAGGTAGTAACATTTAGCAGAAGATAAGACAGGGATATAAATCCTAAGACAGAAATAGTGAAAGGAAAAAACCCAGGACGAGAAAAAACAGGGTTAACCTGGGTATAGAAATAATAATAGAGAACGTGTAGCTGGCTAAGCGAACAGTCCCTGCTATGGCCAGAAAAAAGGATTCGCTAAGAGAGCAAGTAGCTAAGGCTAGTGACCCTAGAACTACATATGATTCACACAATAGCTGTGTAGTGGCGTCTAGCTGCAGTGTAACGTATCTGACACTTCCTGAAACAAATAAAAGTCCATTATTGAGACAGCATATAACAAAATAAAAATTGGTATTTATAGACTTAAAGTGACACAATTCATTTCTTCAAAATACTCTTAAAAACTTCTTATCAAGAATATCTTATAAAAAAACAAATAGATACAAAGCACATAAATAGAATACATAAAAACTTCATATAGTAAAAAATACACATATTAAAAAATTAATATAATAAAAAAGTAGGTAAAGGAGTACATAAAAGAGGGGGGAGATCCTATTACATTCTCTTATCTCTATCTTATTTAATAAATTGGTTAATTTCGAAATCTACATTCAAACCTTTTGGTACCATTGTATCCAGCTCAAAAATCCATTTCATTTCTCTCAAACCTAACATGTGGTCACTGTCTCCTCCTCTCCAGTGAACCTTAGTTGTATCTATCCCCATAAATTCTATTCCACTAGGGTTTCCATCGTGGACCTCTAAAAAATGTTTTGACACATTATGGTTAATAAATTTTCTCTGTATGTTATATATGTGTTCTCTAATTCTTATTTTTAAAAGACGAGACGTCTTTCCTACATATTGAAGTCCACAGGGACAGATTAAAACATATATTACATTTCTACTAGAGCAGGTAATAAAAGGTTTTATTGAATATTTTTTACTTGTATCACAAGTTAGGTTTGAGAGAAATGAAATGGATTTTTAAGCTGGATACAATGGTACCAAAAGGTTTGAATGTAGATTTCGAAATTAACCAATTTATTAAATAAGATAGAGATAAGAGAATGTAATAGGATCTCCCCCCTCTTTTATGTACTCCTTTACCTACTTTTTTATTATATTAATTTTTTAATATGTGTATTTTTTACTATATGAAGTTTTTATGTATTCTATTTATGTGCTTTGTATCTATTTGTTTTTTTATAAGATATTCTTGATAAGAAGTTTTTAAGAGTATTTTGAAGAAATGAATTGTGTCACTTTAAGTCTATAAATACCAATTTTTATTTTGTTATATGCTGTCTCAATAATGGACTTTTATTTGTTTCAAATTCTGGCACTGAGTTTTAGTTGCCAGTAACCTAAGGACAATCCAATCCTATTATGATGTAAGGACGCTGCCCCTCCATGCGTCTGCATATCCGGACTACAAATACGTGACCGGAAGTGACGTACGACGTCGGGACGCAATGACGCACGAATCGTCCCGACGTCAGAACCGGAAAGATACAGAAGGCAAGGAGAGGAGAAGGGTGCCAAATTTCGACTATTTAATCGAGATGCCTTGGATATTGACACCACTTCGGATGAAGGCTAACAGCCGAAACGCGTTAAGTGTTTTAAATCGATTGGACTTTTCTATTTGGGACTTTTACTTACCTTTGTTTTTATTTACTTCGTTACTGGAAGAATAAAAGTATATTTTACCTCTTAAAATTCTCCGTCTTGGAGGGTTTACATCCAAAGGAGAAATAAGTTCCCAGTGAAGGTCCAGCTTTATATATTCAAGGCATCAAGTCTGAGCCAGCTAGATAAGTGGCTCTGTTTATGTGAGTGTGACTGGCACCTATTTTAAAAATATTGTATCTACTCTATGTTTTGTCTATTTGATTTTTTCCAGATCATTTGACTACAGAGTGGGTAGTATTTTCTCATTTTGTGTGCTCTCACCTATTTGGTATTGTTTTATATATATATATATATATATATATATATATATATATATATATATATATATATATATATATATATATATATGTATATAATTTTTTATTATTATTTTTATTTATATATAGGTATATATAGTGATATATAAGTATATACTTATGTATATAGATATATATTTCGTTCTACATGTATTTTGATATCAATATATATATTAATTTTAAAATACAGTTAGAATGAAATTACACATGTATATATATTTATTTAATTATTATTTTTTAATTTTATTTTTTAATGTATTTACATATTTATGTATTTGTTATTATATATAATGAAAATTATATATATATTTAATTAATATCATTGTACGTGTATTTTGATATTAATATATATATATATATAATTATGTATATATTAATATTAAAATACACTTAGACTGTGTATATGTGTGGATATATAAATAGATCAAATATATAATAAGTAAGTATATATTATTTAATTTTACACTGTTTTAACTTATTTTATTTTAATTTCAGACAGCAGGGGGAGTACCTGTCATTACAGGCACCCCCCCTGCTGGCAATGCCTTGGACGGCTATGCTGTCCATGTGATCGTGAGGTCCTCGCAAGGACCGAAGAGGACAGAGGGGGACTTCCTGGGCTCCCAGGTGAGTCTCCATACCGCGATCGCCAGCGTGGGATCGCCGGCGACTGGGTAAGTACATAAGATCGCAGGGCGTTCTATGCCGCCCTGTGGCTTTTAGAGCCATCTAAATAGGGACGGCATAGAATGCCCTGCGGTCTTAAGGGGTTAAAGATAAATAGTCTAAAAATTAATAATAGAAGTTGTTAAAATGCCCCATTATGTCAGCATGTCATGTTATCACTGGTATCATATCCTGACAGCAGCTGCTGGGAGAATATATTAAGATCCTCTGAGATTGTATCGAAAAGAGAAGCTGGAATCCAAAGATCTTCACATATTATACATACAATCCTATATCTGTGGTTAATTACAATGTATGATGATATTGTGGGTGTGAATCTGTACCCTGCTCATGGCCTTATAGAGTTATGATAAAGCTCTCAATGTGACCGCAGATAAGAAACATTCGGCCCATCTAGTCTGCCCAATTTTTAAAAATACTTTCATTAGTCCCTGGCCTTATCTTATAGTTAGGATAGCCTTATGCATATCCCACGCATGCTTAAACTCCATTACTGTGTTAACCTCTACCACTTCAGCTAGAAGGCTATTCCATGTATCCACTACCCTCTCAGTAAAATAATAATTCCGGATATTATTTTTAAACCTTTGCCCTTCTAATTTAAGACTATGTCCTCTTGTTGTGGTAGTTTTTCTTCTGTTAAATATAGTCTCCTCCTTTACTGTGTTGATTCCCTTTAGGTATTTAAATGTTTCTATCATATCCCTCCTGTCTTGTCTTTCCTCCAAGCTATACATGTTAAGTTCCTTTAACCTTTCCTGGTAAGTTTTATCCTGCAATCCATGAACCAGTTTAGTAGCCCTTCTCTGAACTCTCTCTAAAGTATCAATATTCTTCTGGAGAAACGGTCTCCAGTACTGCATACAATACTCCAAGTGAGGTCTCACCAATGTTCTATAAAATGGCATGAGCACTACCCTCTTTTTACTGCTAATACCTCTCCCTATACAACCAAGCATTCTGCTAGCATTTCCTGCTGCTCTTTCACATTGTCTACCTACCTTTAAGTCATCAGCAATAATTACCCCTAAATCCCTTTCCTCAGATGTTGAGGTTAGGACTCTATCAAATATTCTGTACTCTGCCCATGGGTTTTTACAGCCAAGATGCATTATCTTGCACTTATCCACATTAAATGTCAGTTGCCACAACTCTGACCATTTTTCTAGTTTACCTAAATCATTTGCCATTTGGCTTATCCCTCCTGGAACATCAACCCTGTTACATATCTTAGTATCATCAGCAAAAAGACATACCTTACCATCAAGGCCTTCTGCAATATCACTAATAAAAACATTAAAGAGAATGGGTCCAAGTACAGATCCCTGAGGTACCCCACTGGTAACAAGCCCATGCTTTGAATATACTCCATTGACTACAACCCTTTGTTGCCTGTCACTCAGCCACTGCCTCACTCATTCAACAATATTGGAATCCAAACTTAAAGATTGCAGTTTATTGATAAGCCTTCTATGTGCAACAGTGTCAAAAGCCTTACTAAAATCTAGGTAAGCAATGTCTACTGCACCACCCTGATCTATTATTTTTGTTACCCAATCAAAAAAATCAATAAGATTAGTTTGGCATGATCTCCCTGAAGTAAACCCATGTTGTCTCTGATCTTGAAATCCATGTGTTTTTAGATGTTTAATAATCCTATCATTTAACATGGTTTCCATTACTTTCCCCACTACTGAAGTAAGGCTTACTGGCCTATAGTTGCCCGACTCCTCCCTACTACCTTTCTTGTGAATGGCACAACATTCGCTAACTTCCAATCGTCTGGGACTACTCCTGTTAACAATGATTGGTTAAATAAATATGTTAATGGATTTGCTAGTACACCACTAAGCTCTTTTAATAACTTTGGGTGTATTCCATCAGGTCTCATTGACTTATTTGTCTTTACTTTTGACAGTTGAAATAGAACCTCTTCCTCTGTAAACTCACATGTAACAAATGACTAATTTGTCCTTTTTCCTAACCGAGGCCCCTTTCTTTAATTTTCATCTGTAAATACTGAACAAAAATATTCATTGAGGCAGTCAGCTAGACCTTTATCCTCTTCTACATACCTTTCTTCTTTTGTTTTTAATCTAACTAATCCTTGTTTTACTTTCCTTTTCTCATTTATGTATCTAAAAAATGTTTTGTCCCCTTTTTTTACTGACTGTGTTTTTTTCTCTTCTGTGTGTGATTTGGAAGCTCTTATAACTTGCTGAGCCTATTTCTGCTAATCTTATAGATCATTCTGTCTTCCTCACTCTGGTTTTTTTTATAATTACTAAATGCTAACTTTTTGTTTTTTACTATTTTGGCCACATCTGCGGAGTACCACAATGGTTTCTTGAATTTTTTGCTTTTACTGACAAGCCTAATGCAATTTTCTGTTGCCTTCAGCAGTGCAACTTTTAAATAATCCCATTTCTCTTGGACTCCATTTAAATTGCTCCAGTCTGATAATGACTCCTTAACACATATTCTAATTTTAGAAAAATATGCTTTTCTAAAGTCTAAAACTTTTGTTTTTGTGTTGTGTGACTCAGTCACTGTTCTTATATGAAACCACACTGACTGATGATCACTGGATCCTAAACTTTCACCTACAGTAATATTTGATACCAAATCTCCATTTGTTAACACTAAATTTAGTATGGCCTCCTTACAAGTTGGCTCCTCAACGACTTGTTTTAGAGACAATCCTAGTAGGGAGTTTAGAATATGTCTGCTCCTGGCACAAGCAGGTATTTTGGTTTTCCAATTCACATCAGGAAGATTAAAGTCACCCATGATGATAACGTCCCCTTTATTGTCATTTTAGCTATTTCCTCAACTGGTAGATTATCTAACTCTTCTATTTGTCCTGGTGGCGTATAAATCACACCTACACGAGTTACTGTGTGATTCCCAAAGTCTAACGTAACCCAAACGGACTCTATGTTCGCCTCACTAACTTTTATTAGGCTAGATTTTATGCTATCCTTCACATACAGGGCCACCCCTCCCCCTTTCTTGCCTTCCCTGTCTTTTCTATATAAAGAGTACCCTGGTATTGCTATGTCCCAGTCATTTTTCTCATTATACCATGTCTCAGTAACAGCGACCAAATCTACATTATCAGTTGCCATTATTGCCACAAGTTTATGGATCTTATTCCCTAAACTGCAAGCATTTGTAGACATGACTCTAAGCAGGGGCGGGCTGGGCCGGGGGGCAGGGAGGCAAGAAGAGAGGGAGGGGGGAGTAAGAAAAAGAGAGGGAGGGGGAGATAGAAGAGAGGGAGGGTGTCAGGGTACCTGCTGTCTCTACCTCTGAGGAGGTGAGACAATTGGACATTCTCCCTCTCAAAGGGGTTGAATCACTCGTTCCTCGCGGTTCCCTCGGTCGTTTACACGCCGGCCACGAGGGATCCACTTCCTTTTATGACGCGGCGCTCAGTAGCCGACGTCATGACGACGACCCGTTCCGACCTGTCAATCAAGTCCCAGGACTCGTCGGGGGCGTGATTACCTATCTGGAACCAGGGTATAAAGTAGGGCTTTCTACGTTTGTTCATTGCCCTGTCGTGGTTCTAGCTTGTCTAGTCACTCAGTGCTCTGGTTATTTGTCAGTCTCTTTGGTTTTGACCCGGCTTGTCTGTTCTACCTTGCTTACCTCTATTACCCTTTGACTCGGCTTGTCTCTCGCTTACCTGCTCTCTCGTTCCCTCGACCTCGGCTTGTCTCTAGACCATTCTTTACTTACTCCTTACGTTAGTCCGGCCATTCTAAGGTCCGGTATACGTACCTAGTACCTGTTTGTACTCTGCGTGTTGGATCCCTGTCCCGATCCTGACATTACGACAGGGCCAATGGATCCTGCAGGTACAAACACTCAGGTTGGTTCTTCCGACTCTAGATTTGACGCCATGGATCACAGAATGGACCAGATGGCTCTAGCGCTGCAAGCTTTATTATCTCGTTCTAGTAATTCACCGGAAGAGATGCGAGCCACGTCCATCTCTCCTGTAAGTTCAGGTCTAGAAGTAGCCACTGTAGTTGCTTCTTCCCGTATTACACCTCCTGTACGTTATGGTGGTTCTCCGGAGAAGTGTCGTGGTTTCTTAAATCAAATTGGTATTCATTTTGAATTACAACCCCGCTCCTACCCTACAGATAGGGCAAAGGTTGGATTCATTATCACACTCCTCATTGATAAAGCTCTGAGATGGGCCAATCCTATGTGGGAGAATGATAACCCGTTAGTCTATAATTATAATGCCTTTGTCGCTGCTTTTAGAAGAACTTTTGACCCTCCAGGTAGAAAGGTCAATGCAGCTAGATTACTGTTGCGCCTTAGACAAGATAACCGAACCCTTGTGGATTATGCACTAGAGTTCAGGCCATTGGCGGCAGAAGTTAAGTGGAATGAACAGGCCTATATAGACGTATTTTTAAACAGATTATCAGATGTAATTCTAGACGAGGTTGCTACTAGAGAGCTTCCTGAAAATTTGGAGGATTTAATTTCTTTTATTTCTCGTATTGATGAACGTTTAAGAGAGAGACAGAACACTCGAGATAGTACTCGTAGACCTTCCTTTAAACTAGCTCCTTTATTTCAAAGTCCTCAATCCACAATCCCAGTTTTTTCTGAACCTATGCAGATAGGCAATACTCGCCTCTCAGAAGAGGAGAGACAGTACAGGAGAAGGGAGGGGTTGTGTATGTATTGTGGAGTAAGAGGGCACCTACGCCTAAATTGTCCTAATCGCCCGGGAAACGCTCGCACCTAAGTTTCTCTAGAGGACAGGCCTTGGGTGTTTCTATTTTGTCCTCTATACACAATTATAAAGATCACAGGCTTCTGCTACCTGTTTCTTTAGCTTGGGAGAAGGGAGTAATAAAGACTATGGCATTGATAGATTCCGGAGCTGCTGAGAGCTTTATTGACCAAGTTTTTGTTTCTAAACACTCTATCCCATCCCAGCTAAGGGACACCCCCTTGGCCGTTGAGGCCATAGATGGTAGACCATTATCTGAACCTGTTATTTCTCGTGAGACTATACCTGTTAATTTGACTGTTGGTATCTTACACGAGGAGGGTATATCCCTTATGCTTATCTCGTCCCCTTCTGTTCCTATAGTCCTGGGGTATCCATGGTTAAAGAAACATAACCCTATTATTGATTGGGAACTAGGGGAGATAGTCTCATGGGGTCAGGGTTGCCAGAACAGGTGTTTACAGAAAGTCTCACCGCTTTGCGTAGTTAATACACCGGTTAATTCTACCCAGTCTACAGACTTACAAATACCGCCTCTGTACCTGGATTTAAAGGCAGTCTTTGACAAGAAGAATGCTGATACTTTACCTCCACACAGGTCCTTTGATTGTAAGATTAATCTCCTACCTGGTACTATGCCTCTGAGGGGCAATGTATATCCTTTATCCACTAAGGAGAACTTAGTCTTAGAAGAGTATATCCGTGAGAATCTAGACAAGGGATTCATTAGGAGATCCTCCTCGCCTGCCGGGGCCGTTTTTTTTTTTGTGAATAAGAAAGATGGCACGTTAAGGCCTTGCATTGATTACCGAGGTTTGAATAAAATAACTATTAGAAATGCCTACCCGATTCCTCTGATTACTGAGCTCTTTGATCGTCTAAAGGGTTCCAAGATTTTCACCAAGTTAGATCTCAGAGGGGCGTATAACTTGGTGAGAATTCAGCAGGGTGACGAGTGGAAAACGGCGTTCAATACCCGTTGTGGGCACTATGAGTACACGGTAATGCCTTTTGGGCTCTGTAATGCACCGGCAGTATTTCAGGATCTGATCAATGAAGTTCTTAGGGAATTTCAACATGATTGTGTTATTGTATATTTGGATGATATACTAATACACTCTAGAGAAATTGAGACCCACCACAGACAAGTCAGAAGGGTATTGCGCAAACTCTTACAACATGGGTTGTACTGCAAATTGGAGAAATGTAGTTTTGACCAATCTCAGATAAACTTTCTTGGTTACGTGATTTCTGGGGACGGCTTTAAGATGGATCCGGATAAACTCCAGTCTATTTTAGATTGGCCATTACCTAGGGGTCTCAAGGCCATTCAGAGGTTTATTGGATTCTCCAATTATTATAGGCGTTTCATTAAAGGATACTCTTCTATTATTGCTCCTATTACCAATATGGCCAGACAGGGGGCTGACACTAAGACTTGGTCTACTGAAGCTCTCGTTGCTTTCAAAACACTCAAGGAACTTTTTGCTTCTGCAACAATTTTAGTTCACCCCGATACGACTTTGCCTTTCCTACTCGAGGTAGACGCCTCAGAGACAGGTATAGGTGCTATCTTGTCTCAAAGGTTAGGTGTGGATAAACCGTTACATCCATGTGTTTTTTTTTCCAAGAAATTATCTGGGCCTGAAAGCAGATATGACATTGGTGACAGGGAACTACTAGCTGTTATCATGGCTTTAAAGGAGTGGAGACATCTATTGGAGGGGACCTTGCATCCTGTTACTATTTTGACGGATCACAAGAACTTGTCCTATATTGGGGAGGCCAAGCGCTTATCCGCCAGGCAAGCTCGTTGGTCCTTGTTCCTCACTCATTTCAATTACGTGCTCACTTATAGACCTGGTTCTAAGAACTCTAAGGCCGATGCTTTGTCTCGCCAACATGAACCTTCTACTATATCTGAGACGGTTTTGTCTTCTATAGTTCCCAAGTGCAATATTATCGCCAACACGAGTCTCAGGATTCATTCTCTGTTGCTTGCTGAGATCATGAAGTTATTATCTAAAGATTTCTGGTGGCCCTCATTACGTAAAGATATTAGGGATTTCGTCGAAGCATGTGAGGTCTGTATGAAGACTAAACGACCTCAGACGCTCCCATGTGGGTTTTTGCATCCCCTGGAGATTCCCGAGAAACCATGGACCTGTTTGGCTATGGACTTCATTGTCGACTTGCCTGTTTCTAAAAAACAGACTGTGATTCTCACGGTGGTTGACAGGTTTACTAAGATGGCTCATTTCGTGCCCTTACCTAAACTTCCATCTTCTCCTGAATTGGCTGAGATATTCGCTAGAGAAATTTTTCGTTTACATGGGATACCCTCCGAAATTGTTTCCGATAGAGGTTCCCAATTTGTTTCCCGTTTTTGGAAATCATTCTGTTCTCAAATGGGTATCAAATTGAATTTCTCTTCTGCCTATCATCCCCAGTCTAACGGAGCTGCTGAACGCACCAACCAAAAGATTGAACAATATTTGCGTTGTTTTGTTTCCGAACACCAGGACGATTGGGTCGGTCTGATTCCTTGGGCGGAGTTTGCACACAACAATCTCGTTTGTGATTCTACTCGTTCTAGTCCCTTTTTCATGAATTATGGCTTTCATCCTTCCATTCTTCCCTCGGTTTCTCCTCCCCAGGGGGTACCGTCGGTTGATGTTCATGTTGCCAATTTGAGGAAGTTGTGGGATCAAACTCGACAAATTCTTCTGCATAATTCCATGTTGTTCAAGAAACACGCTGATAAGCATAGAAGGGCGGCTCCGGTTTTTGTTCCAGGTGATAGGGTATGGTTGAGTACCAAAACCATTCGCTTGAAGGTTCCTTCTATGAAATTCGCTCCTCGTTACATTGGTCCTTACAAGGTCCTGACTCGAATTAACCCAGTTGCGTATCGTCTGGCTCTCCCATCTGCCTTACGCATTCCTAACTCCTTTCATGTTTCCCTGTTGAAACCTCTAGTATGTAACAAGTTTTCCTCCACTGTATCCTCCCCTCGCTCTGTTCAGGTTGAGGGACAGGAGGAGTATGAAATCAACTCCATCATCGATTCTCGAATCTCTCGGGGGAAGTTACAATATCTGGTTGATTGGAAGGGATATGGACCTGAGGAGAGGTCTTGGGTACCTCAGGAGGATGTGCATGCTCCTCGCCTCCGCAGGGCTTTTCACTCCCGTTTTCCATCTCGCCCCGGTTCCTTCCGCCCGGTGGGCGTTTCTGAGAGGGGGGGTACTGTCAGGGTACCTGCTGTCTCTACCTCTGAGGAGGTGAGACAATTGGACGTTCTCCCTCTCAAAGGGGTTGAATCACTCGTTCCTCGCGGTTCCCTCGGTCGTTTACACGCCGGCCGCGAGGGATCCACTTCCTTTTATGACGCGGCGCTCAGTAGCCGACGTCATGACGACGACCCGTTCCGACCTGTCAATCAAGTCCCGGTTACGAATCAGGACTCGTCGGGGGCGTGATTACCTATCTGGAACCAGGGTATAAAGTAGGGCTTTCTACGTTTGTTCATTGCCCTGTCGTGGTTCTAGCTTGTCTAGTCACTCAGTGCTCTGGTTATTTGTCAGTCTCTTTGGTTTTGACCCGGCTTGTCTGTTCTACCTTGCTTACCTCTATTACCCTTTGACTCGGCTTGTCTCTCGCTTACCTGCTCTCTCGTTCCCTCAACCTCGGCTTGTCTCTAGACCATTCTTTACTTACTCCTTACGTTAGTCCGGCCATTCTAAGGTCCGGTATACGTACCTAGTACCTGTTTGTACTCTGCGTGTTGGATCCCTGTCCCGATCCTGACAGAGGGGGAGTAAGAAGAGGGGGCAGTAAGAAGGAGGGGAGATAAGAAAAAGAAGGGGGTGAGTAAGAAGAGGGTGGAGTAAGAAGGAGGGGAGATAAGAAAAAGAGGGGGGTAAGAAGAAGAAGGGGAAGTAAGAAGAAGAGGGGGAGGGGGAGTAAGAAGAAGAGGGGGAAGGGGAGTAAGAAGAGGGTGGAGTAAGAAGGAGGGGAGATAAGAAAAAGAGGGGGGAAGCGGAGGGGGAGTAAGAAGAGGGAGAGGGGGAATAAGAAGGAGGGGAGATAAGAAAAAGAAGGGGGTAAGAAGAAGAAGAAGGGGGAGTAAGAAGAAGAAGGGGGAGTAAGAAGAAGAGGGGGGAGTAAGAAGGAGGGGAGATAAGAAGGAGGGGAGATAAGAAAAAGAGGGGGGAAGGGGGAGTAAGAAGAGGGAGAGGGGGAGTAAGAAGGAGGGGAGATAAGAAGAAGAGTGGGGATTAAGAAGGAGAGGGAGAAGTAAGAAGAAGAAGGGGGAGTAAGAAGAAGAAGGGGGTAAGAAGAAGGGGGGTGTAAGAAGAAGAAGAAGAGGGGGTAAGAAGAAGAAGGGGGAGTAAGAAGAAGTAGGAGGGTTAAGAAGCTCTAAGGGACAGAAGGGACAGCTCTATAGGACAGGGGGCACACACACACACACACAATGCATCCCTATACATACACAGAAACACACAATGCATCCCTATACATACACAGAAACACAACATGCTTCCCTTACACACAGAGAAACACACAATGCATCCATTACACACACACACAATGCAACCCCCACACAAAGACAATGCATCCTTTGCACACATACACAGAAACAGACAATGTAAACACACACACACTGCTTTTCTTACATACACACAGAAACACAATGCATCTCTTACACTCAATGCACACACATACAGACACAAACCTTGCTTCCGTTATGCATACAAACACAGATTCACACAATGCATCCCTTACACACAACCAGAAACACATAATACATCCCTTATACACAAATACACACTGCTTCCACTACACACAAACACACTGCATCACCTGCACAAACTGGTATCCCTATAAACTACATACCATAAGCACACATATTAGATCCTCTACAATAACTCATAACACATCCCCTACACACTCCACTCCCTGTGAGCGAACTCATGGGTGGGTGGAACATATAAGTGGACTTATGAGTGGGCCTTATGGGCATACCCACCGTCAGGCCCTGGGGCCCAGACCTTGAGCTGTGTAAGAGGCCCCCAAAAAATGGAGCTGCTTCTAATTCTCCCAGAACATTGAATTTTGTGACCACAGTTGCAAACAGCCTCCAGAGATCCTGTTCTACACCAGACCAGTGGAGCCAAACTGCAGCTCATCATCATCCTCTTCTAATTGTAAGTAGGCAATCTAGTATATTATTAGTGACACTAATCTATAATTTACCTCACATTAAAGGGACACTATAGCTTAATGAAGTGGTTGTGGTGTCTATAGCTGGTCCCTGCAGGCTTTTTAATGTAAACACACACTGTGTGCAGCACTGGCGTTAGTTCATATGGCAGATCATATGGGTGGGGCATTGTGATGTCACATGGGGGGGCGGCAAATTTATATTTTGTCTAGGGCGGCAAAAATCCTTGCACCGGCTCTGATCCTGGGCAGGTCCACCAGTCTACTGGTGACCCACAGGAGGGGAGTTCACTGATTGCACTGCACTCTCCTCCTGCCCAGACCCGTCTTGACCGCAGTGCAAGTGCCCTCTGCCCTCTGCCCCTAATTTACAGTGGCTCACACTCACAACAAGCAGTGCCTGGAGCCCTTTGCAGAGACGGAAACAAAGAGGTTCTGCGGCAGCTGGCCGTCCTGCAAGCATTACATTAAACAGCTGTTCCCCATGCAGCCACAGGTGGCGTTGTGCTGGGAGACTGTGATTACTCTTCACTTCCTCCCAGCCTACAGAGCAGCGCATGGGGGAGAGAGAGGAGGAGGCATGATTTAATCTTACAATAAATCCTCTAAGCAAACCTTTATAAATTTGGGGGGGATCAGCTCTGTTTCCACAGTTTATTGGTGTTTACTCTGATGTCTGTATTAATATTGAGGGATGTCTAAGTAGTAACGTCAGTGTGTGTCAGCAGGGCCAGCCGTTGGGGTGGGCAAGCTGTGCGGTCACGCAGGGTGCCATGACAACAGAGGCACCCGGCGGCCAACACAGCTCACAAGTTGGGTACACCAGCATATTTAGTTTAAACGATTCGCTGGTGGTTCACTGGTGCGCACCAGCAGTAGGTGCAGTCAGATCATATCCTCTCCCTCGTGGTTCCAGCGCTCAGTTAGTGAGTCAGAGCACAGGCTCAGAGATTCTCAGCCTGTGCTCTGACAACATTGAAAGTCAGAGCCGTGAAGGAGTGGGTATGGCAAAGAGCTACTAATTAGCATAACATCAATATCCGTTATAAAACCAGGAAAAAGTGGGCATGGATGGTGAACTGATTTGGTGGTGCAATGGGCCACTTGACTGGTTTTGCCCCCCAGGCCTAAGGCTGCCAGCCCTCCCCTGACTCTAAGCTTATCATTTTTTAACACGCTTGCTACAGGCACCTTCTGTCCTTTTTGGGGGGGGCAATTGGATTGATGTTATATCACCCTTTTGCCCCCCCCCCTCCTAGTTTAAATAGATCCTAGCAAAACCTCTGAACTGCTCACTGAGAACATTTGTTCCCTTGTGAGAAAGATGCAAACCATCTTTTTTGTACAGTTTATTTCCATTCCAAACAGAGCTACCATGAGAAATAAAGCCAAATCCTTGCTCCCGACACCATTCACCAAGCCACAAGTTAAAGTCCCTAATATGCATCCGCCTGTCGTTCTGAGTGGTATGCACAGGCAGAACTTCAGAGAATAACAGTGTGGAAGCAACTTGCCGTATATCATTGGCAGAAACACAAAAAAATTCATTTACCTCTGCAACCTCATTGCAAGCCAAGTCATTTGTCCCTAGATGGACAAGTACATCCAATTCCCCTTCCTGCTTTGCTCGCTTAAAGGGACACTATAGTCACCTGAACAACTTTAGCTTAATCAAGCAGTTTTGGTATATAGAACATGCCCCTGCAGCCTAACTGCTCAATCCTCTGCCATTTAGGAGTTAAATTCCTTTGTTTATGAACCCTAGTCACACCTCCCTGCATGTGACTTGCACAGCCTTCCATAAACACTTCCTGTAAAGAGAGCCCTATTTAGGCTTTCTTTATTGCAAGTTCCGTTTAATAAAGATTTTCTTATCCCCTGCTATGTTAATAGCTTGCTAGACCCAGCAAGAGCCTCCTGTATGTGATTAAAGTTCAATTTAGAGATTGAGATACAATTATTTAAGGTAAATTACATCTGATTGAAAGTTTTGCTTTTCATGCAACTTTTCATGAACTTTAGTGTTCCTTTAACAATATTACAAATACGTTTCCTGTCTCTGTGAGCAGTAGCTCCGGGAAGACATCTCACAAGACCACCATTGTCCATCTTCACACCTCTTATGATAGAATCCCCCAACAACAACTGCTTTCTATTAGGCCTCACCATAGTCTCCAAGCCTGTCTCCACAACACCACTACACTTGGTGCCTGAGCCTGTCTCCACAACATCAATACCCTCAGTGCCTGAGCCTGTCTCCACAACATCAATACCCTCAGTGCCTGAGCCTGTCTCCACAACATCAATACCCTCAGTGGCTGAGCGTGTCTCCACAACACAGCTACCCTCCGTGCCTGAGCCTGTTTTCACAACACCACTAACCTCAGTACCTGAGCCTGTCTCCATAACACCATTACACTCTGAAAGTGCAGAAAAGGAATTATGTAGCGCAACAAACTGTGCAATATGCCTTTTATCCACAACTCTAAGTCTACCAGATACTACAGTAATCCATCTGCCATTCCTAGGCTGTCTCTTTGGCAGTGGCTTTGCAGCAGTTCCAGTCTGAGTTTGTTTACCAGATAATTTACAAATCTCAGACTTCAAAAATACAATCTCCTGCCGCAAGATAGAGAACTGTCTACAGATTAGATAGCATCCAAATCTCCAAAAAGTGGAACGTGAAACAAATGCATAACAACTATTACACTGAACTAAGTCTGCCAATATTAATGAGGTGAATAATTTAAACCAAACAAATCTTAAAAAATAGTTTTTTTGTCCTCCTGAATACCTCAGATTACCTCCAGTTTCTCTCCAGAATATCTCCAATCACACACTTTGAAGCAGCTTCCAAGCTCTATTAGCCAAGCTAATATCTACAACCCTTATATACTCCTAAAGGCACCACCCACTAGGAATGTTTAACACCTGGGTAGGCCTAAGCTTAGTTACAAACAATAGCTAATTAACCAACAATCAATAGCAAAAACCTAGCTAATTAAATCAAATGCCTTACCAATTACCAGCAGGAAATCAAACCTTGTGCAATCAGTAACCTTTTCCTACAGATGAATCTTACCTGTAACAGTAAAAAAGAACTCTTAGAAAAATCTTAGACAGTTGAAGATTCTGTAAAACTCTCCAGAATATCTCCAATCACACACTTTGTAGCAGCACTTAGAAGCAGCTGCCAAGCTCTATTCCTATATTTCTATATGTCTTAAAGAAATAGGCAGGCTGCAGTGGTTATGGTGCCAGGAGTGTCCAGACTCGATCCCACAGTAAGATAAACCATTTTAACATGGCTTGGCAGCTAACCTGGTGCACTGGGTACACGTTGCAGTATCTGCCACATCCAATCTTAGAAGCATGAGAGGAGCCAATGGTGACACCCTGGGGGAGGGGTAATCCAACCTTGTTTGAGGCTCAGGCCCGGGTATTTTGTGGAGCCTAGCCACAACCCTACTGTAACAAGTACAAGTCGCTATGATGGTTAATGCTCCTTTTATTAGAACAGAACCTAAAATGTGTATGGTTTTTACATATTTCTTAAGATAAAGAATTTTTAAATTAACAATGTCAGAAAGCAGAAAATCCACACTAAAATAGAGGATACAACCGGCACTTGCCCCATATCACAACGAGTTCCTCTTTCAGGCTGCTGTGATCCACGTGACAGGCATAGCTCTCTCCCTCCACTGGTTGTACTTCCACTGTGGCCCTGATCTGATAAGTACCATCAGAATTGGGAAGAACCTGTTTGGCCTCATCCGTGGGAATCTCTATCCCATTATTCTTCCAATTCACATCCACATCCCGGGGGTAAAACCCGTACACCTGGCAGTGAAGCTCTGTGACCCCATCTGATTGCTGACTGGAAACCTTCACCTCTGGGCGAACTGAGATAAGAGAATGTGGGAAAAGATGTAAACACATTTCTGGTTTCTGGAGGGAGTATAAAGATATTTACAATTTCATTTACTAGTGCTCAATGTTGTTGAAATTGTTACAAACTTACACTACAAACACAATTTGCTAACTGGAGTATTTGCCACAATACTAGTCAGTAAAAGGTTTACTTCTTATGGAATCATGAAGAAACCCTGATACATACAATCAGCTATTTCCCAAATGGTGTTGTGGTATCAGAAGCTTAAAAAAGGCAGTTTTTTTTACGTAAATGCTACATCTATTGAGATTATGAATAAGATCTTATTGGTGACCTTATTTGTCAAATTAACCCTTTCAGTGTGTCAGAGTTTTGTGATACTGAAAGGGAAAACTAAAATTAATAAATGAATACATGCTGGGGTCCGTGAGACCCCACATCTAATAAGAAAGAGACGATTAGCCATTGTGTATGTAGGCTCACTTACTTTTTTATGAATCAGCATTGTGTATTATGACTGGAGCCCCCATTACTGGGGTTCATGGAGAGGCTTGGATGTCAGCCTCCACCCTACATAACATGGGCCTGAAAAGCACTCACAAAAAACTATTGTCACCATCCCTGAAGTCTCCTCCCTTACTCTGTAGAAGCAGCACGTCCAAGCAGCCAGGATGCCAGCTCTTCAGTTGCGGTGCTGTAGCAGCCTGTTAGAGACCTTTAACTGGTTATCGATTGGACACCGTGTGTGGTGTCAGGGCACTCTTTGGTGAGTGGGTAGCCAAGGGGATGTTATGGTTCTGGGGTTCTGTGTTGGGGAAAGGTAATGAGACAACTGGAATAATGATTAATTTCCATCTGACTTGCTTTGCCATTTCCTATAGAAAGGCAATCAAGCACCATTTTCAAGAAGCACTAGCAACCATAACCACTAAAGTTTGCTGTAGTAATTATGGTGCTAGGAGTCTCATGGCGCTGTCCCACTGTTAAGAGCAATTTTTAAACAAATTAACTTAACCCTCCCCTCTGTGTCTCTGTCCAATAGTATAATTTGGGCGGAATATTAAGATGATATGGCTTGTACCCTATTATTGTCACTTGCTCAGCAAATTAGATTGGCAGTTTAGGGCAAGAATCACCCCTTTAAATTTGAGCTCTTTCTCCAGTCTCTATGCAACATTCTGTTTAGGGGAAGAATATCAGCCTGTAAAATGCGTTGGATAAATTCTAATTTATTAACTAACACTTTGTCCTACTTTTAACAGCTTGCTCCTTTTAGACTCTATTCATATTAAAGAACCACTATAGGCACCCAGACCACTTCAGCTTAATGAAGTGGTCTGGGTGCCAGGTCCCTCTATGGTTAATCCTGCCTGCTGTAAACATAGCAGTTTCAGAGAAACTGCTATGTTTACATATGGGTTAATCCAGCCTCTAGTGGCTGTCTCTTTGACAGCCGCTAGAGGCGCATCCGCGCTTCTCACTGTGATTTTCACAGTGAGAAGACACCAGCGTCCATAGGAAAGCATTGGGAATGCTTTCCTATGGATTGACTAAATGCGCGCGCGGCTCTTGCAGCGCAGTTGCATTCAGTCGATGACGTCCAAAGGAGGAGGAGAGTCCCCAGCGCCGAGGGAGCCCGGCGCTGGAGAAAGATAAGAATTTAACTTCTTCCTCCAACTTCAGCCCGGCGGGAGTGGGACCCTGGGGGTCGGGCACCCTCAGGGCACTATGGTGCCAGGAAAACTAGTTTGTTTTCCTGGCACTATAGTGGTCCTTTAACTTGGCTCCCGGTCACTATTTATTGAAGCCATCCAGTGGCTAGCACTGCATTTGTGAGTGCGATCTATTTATACCTAGAATAGATATAGGCCTCTTTCTAAGTAAGAAGAATACTATATTGTCAGGAATACAAATGTATTAGGGACTTTATTGAATCCCTATACGGGTAAAAAAAAAATCACGCACAGAAAGATAATAAATGTAGTGAAAGTGTCAAAAAAAATATGCTTGAAAAACAAAAAAGTTAAGTAAATATACTTATTTAAAATAGGACCAACTGTCAGAACGTCAATGGTAATTCCAAGATTACACACCCACTTGAAATCGAGATACACTAGCTAATAGTCCCAATACAGTGTTGCAAAGAGTTGCAATAATCAAGGGTACTGAGCTGTGTCTAATTAGGAGGGTGAATTGGAATGGTTACCCAAGAAGGGCAGTGTAATAAGAGATATCAATTTAATCTGTGGTATAGTAAGTAAATAAAATGTAGAAATCTATCTCTTAGTCTTGTTGCTCAAAAGGGCACTTGTAAGTAGGAGGGTGGATAGAGTCTCCAGTAATGGCTATAACCGATATATGGGGCGAATTAAACGCAGCAATTCCCAAATTAGTTGCAATTGGGACACTAGCGATAAGGAAAGAAGAAGCCCCTATTGATATATCTCAGCCAATCCTGAACAAAATGCTGTAAAGAGCTATGAAACCTGACCGGACTCTGCTAGTATGGAGTCTTGGGTCTGATATAGCATTATTTTGTGTAGCTCCAGGACACAGAGAGCTATTATAATTGTAGGACAATCAGTTATATTCCAAGGCTACACAACAGCAGGGTGAATAAATTGAATCACTGATACTAGGTATGACAGATATACCGTGTTTTCCCGAAAATAAGACCTACCCCGAAAATAAGCCCTAGCTGAATTTTCGGGTTGGGCTGCAATATAAGCCCTACCCCGAAAATAAGACCTAGGCATTTTACCTTTGCGGCCCGGCGGGACTTCCTTCTTCTATGAGGAGGAGGAGGAGCGTTGCGGGCCGCGGCATCGCGCAGCGTGATGACGACGTGCGCAGCGTGATGACGACGTGCGCAGCGCCGTCAGTCTGCCTTCACAGATCTTCAGCGGAAGGATCCATTCCGGGCGGTGAGGCACCCAGTGGTCAGACTCTTTGAACTGTGAGTAGATACCGGTATTTTATGTCTGGGACTTAATTAATTAAAGGGGGGGGTGAATTAATTAAAGGGGGGGTGGATTAATTAAAGGGGGGTGGATTAATTAAAGGGGTGGTGGATTAATTAAAGGGGTGGTGGATTAATTAAAGGGGTGGTGGATTAATTAAAGAGGGGGTGAATTAATTAAAGAGGGGGTGAATTAATTAAAGGGGGTGTGAATTAATTAAAGGGGGGGTGGATTAATTAAAGGGGTGGTGTATTAATTAAAGGGGTGGTGGATTAATTAGAGGGGTGGTGGATTAATTAGAGGGGTGGTGGATTAATTAGAGGGGGTGGATTAATTAAAGAGGGGGTGGATTAATTAAAGGGGTGGTGGATTAATTAGAGGGGGTGGATTAATTAGAGGGGGTGGATTAATTAGAGGGGGTGGATTTATTAAAGGGGGTGGATTAATTAGAGGGGGTGGATTTATTAAAGGGGTGGTGGATTAATTAGAGGGGGGTGGATTAATTAGAGGGGGGGTGGATTAATTAGAGGGGGGGTGGATTTATTAAAGGGGGTGGATTAATTAGAGGGGTTGATTAATTAGAGGGGGTGGATTTATTAAAGGGGGTGGATTAATTAGAGGGGGTGGATTTATTAAAGGGGTGGTGGATTAATTAGAGGGGGTGGATTTATTAAAGGGGGTGGATTAATTAGAGGGGGTGGATTTATTAAAGGGGTGGTGGATTAATTAGAGGGGGTGGATTAATTAGAGGGGGGGTGGATTAATTAGAGGGGGTGGATTTATTAAAGGGGTGGTGGATTAATTAGAGGGGGGTGGATTAATTAGAGGGGGGGTGGATTAATTAGAGGGGGGGTGGATTAATTAGAGGGGGTGGATTTATTAAAGGGGGTGGATTAATTAGAGGGGTGGATTAATTAGAGGGGGTGGATTTATTAAAGGAGGTGGATTAATTAGAGGGGGTGGATTAATTAAAGGGGGTGGATTAATTAGAGGGGGTGGATTTATTAAAGGAGGGGTGGATTAATTAGAGGGGGGTGGATTAATTAAAGGGGGGGTTCAATGTACATACCGGTACCGTAAATAAATAAGCCCTACCCTGAAAATAAGCCCCAGTGTGTTTTTTGTGACTAAAATTAATATAAGAGCCGGTCTTATTTTCAGAGAAACACGGTATGGGGTAAGTGAAATGCAGCATATCCCAAATTTTTACACTAACAAACAGGCCGCTTGCAGTATAAGAGAAGGGCCCCAATTAGTATATCTTAACCTATCATGAATGTGCTAGGTAGCTGTTTAGAAGAACTGCAGATCCTGATAGCACTCTACTATGCTAATATAGAGAGCCATGGGTGATGTAGCACTTAGTTAGATATAAACTTAGAGGTGATTATAAAGTCTGATGAATTTTCACCTTACATCTCCATGACACATCTATGGGATAGATATATTGATGATATTCTAATTGTATGGAAGGGCTCTCTTGAGGATTTTAACATGTTCACAACTCAACTAAATGTTAATAAACGCAATCTGAGATTCACCTCAGAGTTTGGAGGTAAAATTCTGAATTTTCTTGACCTAGCAATCTTTATCACAAATTAAGGAACTATTCAAACTACACTCTACAAAAAAAAAAAAACATGACTTCCACTAGGCCTACTGGCCAATACCTCAGGGTCCACAGAAATTGCAGTACCATTGAAGAATTTAAAATCAAAGCTAACATTCTAAAACAGCAGTTCAAAGGTAAGGGCTATCCTAACAAATGTCTAAAAAGAGCATATAAAAGAGCACTGGAGGATGACTGGAACACACTACTTGGCAAAAACCCACCTGAAAATGGAACTAATCCATCACGCATGATCGCGACATATGATGCAGGGTGGGATCGTATTAAACAAGGCATCCAGAAATTCTGGCCCCTTTTAACGGATGATACACACCTTAAACACATTCTCGGTCCTAAGGTCCAAATCACAGCAAGTAGGGGTAAAAATCTAAGAGACCTTTTGGTCCCCAGCCATTTGCAAACCCATTGTACCATGACCCACACTTGGCTGACCACCCCTCTTGTGGGTTCTTTCAAATGTGGACAATTCGTTGCCTGTAAATGTATTAACCGTAACTCCAAACAAGTCAAGTCAAGACAAACAATCCTTAACAATTACCTTTTTCGTTAACTGTAACACTGCAGGTTTGGTTTATCTCCTAACCTGTGAATGTGATTTAAAATATGTGGGTAAAACCTTTTGTCCTTTTAACCCCTTAAGGACACATGACATGTGTGACATGTCATGATTCCCTTTTATTCCAGAAGTTTGGTCCTTAAGGGGTTAAAGAAAGGATAAGGGGGGCGGGGCCGGACCGCCGACGGGATCAGGCACGCTCTGTCTGAGCTCCCGCTTTGGGGCCGGGAAAACGGCGCAAACTGGAGGCAAAATCTTTATAGCCACCCGCAACACAACTCACACTGATCCCCAGATCCTGTGGTACGAGGGGATACCCTTCAAGATGCCTACAGTAACGTGATGAAGGCCCGAGGCGTGAGGAGCTTGAGCCGGGATGAGATGGCCGCTCTCCCGGGTCTCCGGCTGGTGTCTGTCCCCCCCCCCCCCCCCCCCCCCCCCCCCCCTCTGGACCAGGGGGATCCTCCCGGTCTGCACACATGCAGCAACTCCTGTCATGTCATGACACGCGGGGCCGAAACCTACCACCCTGCTATGGAAAACTCTCCGGCAGTACTCAAAAAAAATGGCCGCCGCACGCCAGCCACATGTGCGACTTACCGCAGGAGAAACCATCCAACGCAATTGGATCAACACAGCAACCTGCCCTGGGGATTACATTGAGCAGACTGAGGAGATGCTAACCACACATCTCTCGGGTGGGAGAAGGAAATAAAACAAAGACCTTCGCGCCTGTGGAGGACGCCATCACTCTCCTGGGGCCCATTTTATCTACCTGGAGGATGACTTCAATGGCTGCACCTGCAACCATGTCTTTTCTGTGAGGCGCAACGCAACGACTCTTTCCCTGACTGATATGCTTCCTTCAGAGCAAACAGCCTGCCAGCACTGAGTAGGCACTAAACGAACCCAAGCAGGTCCGCTAACGCACAGTCCAATTTAAATTTCAGGACTTTACAAGATCACAACCAAAGGACTGATCCAGTAGCTATCCGGTACAACTTTACTCCACCTCAAGCCTGCTATCAGGCAGCGAAGCGCAGATTCAATATAAGTAACCTAACAGCTAAGCGAGACTAGCCTGCAAAAGCTTGCATGTTATTCACAGATTACAATGCAAATATGATTATACTGCATGTATACATTCTGGTAGCTCGTGACACAGCATGCCAATTCTAAGTTTAGATAGAGCAGCGATGTTACCATATGTACCAAGCAAGCCTCAGTTATTTTCAGCTAGCATGTTAGTCCCTAGGCTGTAAGATTAATCAGTCTACTGCATTTCTAAACTCTGAGACAGGAAGATTTTTTGTGCAACTATGATCCATTGTTTAGCCTTTAACCCCTTAAGGACCAAACTTCTGGAATAAAAGGGAATCATGACATGTCACACATGTCATGTGTCCTTAAGGGGTTAACATGTCTCCTATCTTGAATATAAAAAAAAAACATGCTATGTATTTCAACGCCATACCTATGTTGATGTATGTATCCAAACCTGCTTGCACCTGCTATTGTGGCGGTACAAACATGATTGTTCAAGCTATGCACAAATAAAATAAAGAATTTTAAAAAAATTAAAATAAAAAAAGGATAAAGGAAAATATTAGGTCCCCCAAGCTCACTATAGAGAGCCCTATTGCTAGACACTTGTGGGAACATCCCTCAAGTGACTCTAATGGGCTTCGCTTTTGTGGGCTGGAACTGGTGAAACGTGACAAGAGAAGAGGTGACTATGATAGATTCCTCAGACAGCGTGAAAGCTTCTGGATCTATCGGCTGTAGACCCTTCAACCCAAGGGTTTGAATGAGGGCTTCTCTTTTGCACCATTCATCTAATTGTCTGTTTCCCATCTAAATGAACCACATATCTTTGGGACATACTCTCTATGACATAATATGCATATTAATTCCTAGTTTACTGAGGGAGTTACTCTTTGACAATACTTTTCTCCCTTAAGCCATTTATATTGAATTGCACGTATCAATATAGATACTGTTTAAGACAAGCATGTCAAACTCAAAGTCTAGCACGGGCCACATAAACAAAGCTTAAGTTTCTGTCGGCCGCAAAAAAAACAAAACTACTTAACTTTTCATAGAAACGTGGATTTTTATACCGCACCCCCCTCTACTAAATTCCAGTCCCCCCCTATACTAAATCCCAGTCCTTCCCCTATACTAAATCCCAGTCCTTTCCCCCTCTACTAAATCCCAGCACCCCCTTCTAGCCAACAAGCAGACTCCACTTACATTGCCGCTGGCAGTATGCGACTCCGGAGTCCGGCCACTGGTATTCCCCAAAAGGCGTCCGCGCCTTGTGCCAAAGCGGATCCTCACGCTGCATCTTGAAACCCTGTGAAGGTGGAGCAGGTCGACTTCACGTCGGAATGTGATGTGGCGTGCCTCCGTGCATCTCAAGGTATTTCACTGTCCAGCCGTGGCCATCTAAACACTGACCGACACACACTCACTGACAGACACACTCACACACTCACTGACAGACACACTCACACTGACAGACACACACAGACAAACACACACACAGACACACACAGACAAACACACACAGACAAACACAGACATACACACTCACTGACAGACACACTCACTGACAGACACACATACTGACAGATAGATACACACACAGATAGATACACATTCACTGACAGACATACACACACACTGACAGACACACACACACACTGACAGACACACACACACTGACAGACACACACACACTGACAGACACACACACACTGACAGACACACACACACACACACACACACACACACACACTCACTCACAGCATTCCCAGGGGTCCAATGGGATCTTCCATCTGGAGCTCAGTGTTCCTGCTCCTCATTGCTCCCTCGCGCGCAGTTTAATGATGCCAGGTGCCGGAATATGCCGGCATATTCCGGCGCCCGGCATCACTACAGACGGCGCAAGGGAGCAGTGAGGAGAAGGAACACTGCCGCCCGTGTCCTGCTTCCTCTCCTCCGGCCGGGTAAATGATAGCAGAGTAGGCACCTGCAACGTGGGGCGAGCAGGTGCCTAATCTGCTTTTACACTAGGCATGTACTCGCGGCTCGCCGGGCCGCAAGGAGGTCCATTGTGGGCCGCGAGTTTGACATGCTTGGTTTAAGCGCTCAATTCTAAACACCATCCCTTAATAGGATCTCATAATTTGGAATCCCACAAGGATGGCAAACTAATTTCATCTGGCACTGGAGGAGTTCATTTCATCTGGCACTGTTCATCTGGTTAATGTTTTCTCCATACTTTATCCATTCAAGCCAATTGAAAAAAGAACCATCCCCTCTGATGTGATTGGCGGTTAACACTGACATCACTAATGGGGCGGGCTCTCATGACCATACAAAATATTGTCCAGTTTAGTCTCACTCCAACTCTTGACAAAGGCGCAAGTAAGCGCCGAAATGCGCGTTGAGTTAGAGACCACACTTGTGGATCTTACTTTCTAGGACCTCTTTTGATGTCTTGACAACCTTATACTTAGGAATACTTGTTCGATCTCTATCCCAGAGTTTTGCGGCCTAGTCAGTTAGAATAGGGGTTGCCTTGAAGCAACGAACAGATCCCTGTTTTTTAAGCTTAGACAGATTAGACAGTCTGCTCTCCTTATAGATAGCACTTTGATGTGATTTCACTCGCTTGGAATTCATAATAGCACAGCGATAAGGTGATTTTGCCTACATTTATCAACTTTTATAATCTTTACATTTTTGCTGCTATATCTAATTAAGTGCAAGTGCTACATCACCCACGGCTCTCTATATTAGCATACTAGAGTGCTGTCAGTATCTGCAGTTCTTCTAAACAGCTACCTAGCACATTCATGATAGGTTAAGATATACTAATTGGGGCCCTTCTCTTATACTGCAAGCGGCCTGTTTGTTAGTGTAAAAATTTGGGATATGCTGAATTTCACTTACCCCAAATATCTGTCATACCTAGTATCAGAGATTCAATTTATTCACCCTGCTGTTGTGTAGCCTTGGAATATAACTGATTGTCCTACAATTATAATAGCTCTCTGTGTCCTGGAGCTACACAAAATAGTGCTATATCAGACCCAAGACTCCATACTAGCAGAGTCCGGTCAGGTTTCATAGCTCTTTACAGCATTTCGTTCAGGATTGGGTGAGATATATCAATAGGGGCTTCTTCTTTCCTTATCGCTAGTGTCCCAATTGCAACTAATTTGGGAATTGCTGCGTTTAATTAGCCCCATATATCGGTTATAGCCATTACTGGAGACTCTACCCACCCTCCTACTTACAAGTGCCCTTTTGAGCAACAAGACTAAGAGATAGATTTCTACATTTTATTTACTTACTATACCACAGATTAAATTGATATCTCTTATTACACTGCCCTTCTTGGGTAACCATTCCAATTCACCCTCCTAATTAGACACAGCTCAGTACCCTTGATTATTGCAACTCTTTGCAACACTGTATTGGGACTATTAGCTAGTGTATCTCGATTTCAAGTGGGTGTGTAATCTTGGAATGACCATTGAAGTTCTGACAGTTGGTCCTATTTTAAACAAGTATATTTACTTAACTTTTTCGTTTTTCAAGCACATTTTTTTACACTTCCACTACATTTATTATCTTTCTGTGTGGGATTTCTTTACCCGTATAGGGATTCAATAAAGTTTGTGTTTTTAATAAAGGCACCTAGCCTAATACCGGTTTAGTTATTTCAAACAAGGGTAATAGGATTAGTATTGGTCTTGATTTTTGCAAGCCTAGTCTAATCTTTCTCTGCATCTTCATTTTGGGTTATGCCCTAATTACCCTACAACCAATACAAACTTGGCGTCAGATTTCCTCTCCATAAGTCTGTATCTTTGAGAGCAGCATTATGTAGAGATTTGAAAGCAAAAAACAGTATTTTAAATTACGGCCTATATCTTACGGTAAGCCAATGCAGGGACTGATGGAGGGGTGAGGTGTGGGAGGTGCGGGTGGACAGGAAGATGAGCCTCGCCGCCGCATACCTTATAGTCCTTATAGACTGTAACGGTGCAAGTTGGGAGCACATAAGACCACTGAGAAACGGATTGCAGTAGTCATGGCGAGAGAGGACAGTGGCATGGACCAGCATCTTAGCCGCATCTGGCCTTAAATAGGGGCGGAAGTGCGCAATATTTTTGAGATGGAAGCGGCAGGATTTGGCGATAGACTGAACATGAGGGGTGAAAGACATGTAGGGGTCAAAGAGAACGCGAGCCTGCATGGTGGAGCTGATGGTAGCACCGTTTACTTGGAGGGAGCAACAGGAGTAGCAACATTTGAGGGAGGAAAGACCAGAAGTTCAGTTTTGGACAAGTTGAGTTTAAAGGAACACTATAGTCACCTAAATTACTTTAGATAAATAAAGCAGTTTTAGTGTATAGATCATTCCCCTGCAATTTCACTTTTCAATTGACTGTCATTTAGGAGTTAAATCCCTTTGTTTCTGTTTATGCAGCCCTAGCCACACCTCCCCGGCTATGATTGATAGAGCCTGCATGAAAAATAAACTGGTTTCACTTTCAAACAGATGTAATTTACCTTAAATAATTGTATCTCAATCTCTAAATTGAACTTTAATCACATACAGGAGGCTCTTGCAGGGTCTAGCAAGCTTTTAACATAGCAGGGGATAAGAAAATCTTAATTAAACAGAACTTGCAATAAAGAAAGCCTAAATAGGGCTCTCTTTACAGGAAGTATTTATGGAAGGCTGTGCAAGTCACATGCAGGGAGGTGTGACTAGGGTTCATAAACAAAGGGATTTAACTCCTAAATGGCAGAGGATTGAGCAGTGAGGCTGCAGCGGCATGTTCTATACACCAAAACTGCTTCATAAAGCTAAAGTTGTTCAGGTGTCTATAGTGTCCCTTTAAGGAAGTGGGCAGTCATCCAGTTAGAAATAGCAGAGAGGCAGTCAGAGACACTAGTCAAGAGGGACAGGGAGAGATCAGGAGAGGACAGGTAGAGTTGCGTGTCATCTGCATAGAAATGATTTTGGAAGCCAAAGGAGCTGATGAATTTACCAAGTGAGGCAGTATAGATTGAGAACCGTAAGGGACTTAAGGACTGAACCTTGGGGGACACCAACAGAGATGAGTTGGGGAGAATAGACAGAACCAGAGAGAGAAACACTGAAAGAGCGTTGGGAGTGGTAATAGTAGCACCAGGAGAGAGCAATATCTTGAAGACCAAGATTACGGAGGATGAGAAGAAGCTGTTGATGATTAACAGTGTCAAAAGCAGTGGAAAGGTCAAGGAGAATTAGGATAGAATAGTGACCACAAGATTTTACAGCGAGTAGCTCATTGGATACTTTGGTCTGAGCCATTTCCACAGAGTGCTGAGCACAGAAACCAGACTGAAGCGGGTCGAGCAGAGAGTTGTCAATCTCGCATACACAACACTTTCAAGGATCTTAGAAGGAAAATGCAGTAGCGAGATTGGGCAGTAGTTGGACATGGAGTTAAGGTCAAGGTTGGGCTTCTTTAGAATCGGGGTTACAGTTGCATATTTGAAGGGCGATGGAAATATGCCAGAGGAGAGGGAGGGATTGAGAATGTTAGCGAGATGCAGAGCAAGAGAAGAAGATAGCGTATGGATGAGATGTGAGGAAATAGGATTCAGGGAGCAGGTGGTGGGGCGGGAGGACCAGAGCAGAGCAGAAACCTCTTCCGCTGTAGCGGGTGCAAATGAACATAGGACAGCAGAGGGAGTGTGGTTGGGGGGAAAGTTGGCAGGGGATGGAGGGAGATGAGAGATCTTTTCCCTGATTGTAGAAATATTCTCAGTGAAGTGAGTTGCAAAGTTTGTGGCGGTCAAGTTGGCAGGAGGTGGAGGAACAACAGGGTGAAGAAGAGAATGTTATTATGAGGGTATTTAAGTAATTTATTTTTGCAGAGAAAAGAGCCAAGCTGTAGGAGCGCAGCATAAATTTGTAGTAGAGAATGTCACATGCAGAGTGAGACTTTCTCCAGCACCGTTCAGTAGTTCTGGACCATTTTTGGAGGTATCGGGTCAGCTTGGTGTGCCAAGGTTGTAATTGGGAGCGCTTGCTGTATTTAAATGTAGGAGGTGCCATGATGTCTAGTTGAGAGGAAAGGATGGAATTGCAGAAGGAGGTTGCAGAGCCAGGACAGGTTTGAGATGGGTACAAGAAGAGTTTGTAGATTAGTGGAAAATTGCTCTAGGGCAATGAGGGCAGTGAGATTGATGTTCAGACTGTGGTGTCAGTTGGGTATGCCGATGTCAAAAGTCAGCAGATGGTGGTCAGATAGAGGAAAAGGAATATTGGAGAGATTAGAGGCGTTACAGAGATTAGTGAAGACGAGATCAACAGTGTTTCTTGCTGTATGGGTTGCGGAGTTAGACCATTGTGTGAGGCCAAAGGAGGAGGTTACAGAGAGCAGATGAGAGGCATTAGTGCAGTTGGGGTTGTTAATTGAGATATTGAAATCACCAAGTATAAGTGAAGGAGTGCTAGATGAGAGGATGTCGGGTAGCCAGGAAGAAAAGTGCTCAATGAATACCCTAGGACAGTGATGGCGAACCTATGGCACGCGTGCCACAGGTGGCACGCCGGGCCCTCTCTGTGGGCACGCGGCCACAGGTCCGCCATCACTGCAGAGTAGGCACCTGCCTGCCCGAAACGGCAGGCGCCTACTCTGCTTCCGTGTCGGGAGGCAGGGGAGGGATCTGTGATGCTGATCCCCTGTCCTCCCGCGCGATGCTGTGTGGAGCGTTGCCGAGCGTTACCATGGCAACGCTCCACACAGCATCGCGTGGGAGGACAGGGGATCAGCATCACAGATCCCTCCCCCTGCCTCCCGACACGGAAGCACTGCCTGCCACCACCGGACCACCAGGGATAACGGTACCACCACCGGACCACCAGGGATGGCTGTGTCCCACCCCCCCACACTTCATTAAAGGTAAGAAGGAGGAAGGGAGGGGGGGGATACTGACACACAGCACCCCTACCCCTCCAGAAGTACCCTTACCCCCCCAGCACCACCCCACCCCCCAGCAGCACCTTACCCCCCCACAGCACCACCCCTATCTCCCCAGCACCACCCCACCCCCCCAGCAGCACCCTACCCCCCCAGAAGTACCCTTACCCCCCACAGCACCACCCCTATCTCCCCAGCACCACCCCTACCCCCCACAGCACCACCCCACCCCCCCAGCAGCACCCTACCCCCCCCAGAAGTACCCTTACCCCCCACAGCACCACCCCTATCTCCCCAGCACCACCGCTACCCCCCACAGCACCACCCCACCCCCCAGCAGCACCCTTCCCCCCCAGAAGTACCCTTACCCCCCACAGCACCACCCCATCTCCCCAGCACCACCCCTACCCCCCACAGCACCACCCTACCCCCCCAGAAGTACCCTTACCCCCCACAGCACCACCCCTATCTCCCCAGCACCACCCCTATCTCCCCAGCACCACCCCTACCCCCCCAGCACCCCTACCACCCCCAGCAGTACCCCTACCCCCCCACACACAGCACCCCTACCCCCCACACACAGCACCCCTACCCACACACAGTACCCCTACCCACACAGTACCCCTACCCCCCACAGCACCCCTACACCCCCCCAGCAGTACCCCTACCCCCCACGCAGTACCCCTACCCCCCCAGCACCCCTACCACCCCCAGCAGTACCCCTACCACCCCCAGCAGTACCCCTACCCCCCCACACACAGCACCCCTACCCCCCACACACAGCACCCCTACCCACACACAGTACCCCTACCCACACACACACACAGTACCCCTAACCCCCACAGCACCCCTACACCCCCCAGCAGTACCCCTACCCCCCCACGCAGTACCCCTACCCCCCACACAGTACCCCTACCCCCCCACACAGTACCCCTACCCCCCCACACAGTACCCCTACCCCTCAGCAGTACCCCTACTTCCCAGCAGTACCCCTACCCCCACACACAGTATCCCTACCCCCCCACAGCACCCCTACCCCCACAAACAGTATCCCTACCCCCCACAGCAGTACCCATACCCCGCCAGCAGTATCCCTACCCCCCACACAGTACCCCTACCCCCCACACAGCACAGCACCCCTCTCACACACACATACAGCACCCCTACCCCACGCACAGCACCCGTCTCACACACACACACAGCACCCCCTCACACACACACACACACACTCAGCACCCCCCTCACACACACACACACAGCACCCCCCTCACACACACACAGCACCCCCCCAAACACACACACAGCACGCCCCCAAACACACACAGCACCCCCCCCACACACACAGCACCCCCCCACCCACAGCACCCCCCCCACACACACACACACACACACACAGCACCCCCCCCCCCACACACAGCACCCCCCCACACACACACAGCACCCCCCCCACACACACACAGCACCCCACGCACACTTACACAGCACCCCACACACACTTACACAGCACCCCACACACACTTACACAGCACCCCACACACACTTACACAGCACCCCTCATACACACACACAGCACCCCTCACATACAACACACACACACCCCACACACGCACCTCCCCCCCACACACACACACGCGCCCCCCCCCCCCACACACACACACGCAATTGCCGTGTTGGCACATTAAGGAAAAAAAAGTTGGCATGTATTGCGGTTTGGGCACTCGGGCTCAAAAAGGTTCGCCATCACTGCCCTAGGATGACCGGGGGTGCGGTAGATGATAGCAATTCTTAAACAAGTGGGTTTAAATAGGCGGATAGTGTGAACTTCAAAAGAAGAAAAAGATAGGACAGGGGCAGTTATGATTGGTTGAAAGGTACATTGAGGGGAGAAAAGGATGCCTACACCACTTCCTTAAGTCGAGTCTGGGAGTGTGGGAGAATTGTAGCCCACCAAAACATAAAGAGGCAGGATATCTATTCAATATCTATTCAATATTACTCTTGCAGGAAGTGGAGTTATAGGGTGTATTATTTGATGCTGATTCTTGATCAAATTTGTAGCAGAGAAATCCTTTCAGGTCCTTATATTATTAGTTCTGACATGTATTTGCAACTCTGTTACTAATTAGGGACTATTCTAGCCTTGGTGAAGAAATAATTAAAATTGTGTTATAGACAGGAGGCACATATTTTCTTATACCTTTTTTAATGACACCATCCAGCAGCAAAGAAACAGTTAACATAGTCAAAAGAAAACAACCTATTAGCATTAGGTTAGACATATAAAACCCTTAACTGAACCGTTCCACTTTCTTTGATGAGGTTCAGGAGAGTACCTAAGGGTTGGCGAGACTGGTACCTGCCGGGGGCGCAATAATCACCTGTCAGACTGAGGGGAACATTCGCTACTATACAGCCAGGGGTGCATTCATCGGTATTTGAATAGGAGCCCCTGGAAGTTGTCCAGTCCTAGCTACTTTTTTCCTGGATCTATTTTGCGCTACCGGTTAGTCGGTGGCATTTCATTTCTACTGAATGGATCTGAGTGGTATTTGGAGAACTTGGGCACTCAAATCTGGGCTATACGGGAATGTAGTACTTGTGGGGTGCCTATGTAGTTTTGGGGGTATTTTGTGAAATTTTGTGATTTCGTGTATGTTTAACAGTATCTGAGAGATAATTGAATTAAGGTCCTTTGGACTCAATTATCTCCCAGATACAGGAATTAAAGGGAGGAGTTTGGTAGTTCGTTAGTTTTTTTTAAACTACAGAACTAGACAGCCCGCAAGCCCTGATTCTCTAGAACTGTTTTGGGCATGGGACCATGCATGCGTGCGGTCGGTCAAATTATGACTTCCAGGAAATTCCTGAATCCCCTAACCAATCTGGGTGATTTGTGGATATGTTGGGGCTATCAGGATGTATCTTTTGAGGGTGGTTTTGTAAAAATGTATGTTTTCTGTGCCTGGAGATAATTTAGTTTAATACAGTGCTTGACTCAATTATCTCCCAGGCACAGAGGAGGGATTATCTTGTTTTATGTGGGAGTGTCCTGGACCTGAGAGCCAATGTAGTTGTGTGTATGTTTTTACTGTAGTCTACTCTCAGGTCCAGGGGGGAGAGCCCCTTGCATGGGGACCTGCATATAAGGTCAATTGTGGCTGCCATTAAACAGTTCATCTTCACCCTAGCTATAATCACCAGCTCTTGTAAGAGCTACACTGCTACACCTGCTATACTCTCTTGGAGGAGAGGTCTTCTCACTGGGAGCTAGATCCAGGAGTTTGGTCCAGGATGAGAAGGAACGGCAAGACCCCAGCCAAGCTGTGGTGGCTAAGGTGCTTATGGTGTCCGGTGCGGTGCTTTTGGTACTCGGCGACAGCTAGGAAGCAGCGATTGGCGGAGGCACCCAGTCAGGGTGCAAGGCGGTGCGTCACATCTAGTTGCAGCAGTTCCTAGTGAGTATGGAAGCATCCTGGTGATTTGGGGTGGCAGGCGGTCCGTCACAAGCGCCCTAGCCAAACCCCTGACAGATCTGATGAAAGGGAATCTGCCTCACCAAGTAAACTGGACCCCGGAGTGTGAGCAAGCATTCTAGGCACTGAAACAAGCGTTAGTAAAGGCACCCGTCCTGGCGGCTCCTAACTAAACTAAACATTTTCTCATCCACACAGATGCCTCCTTATTTGGGTTGGGAGCAGAACTGAGTCAGGTCAGGGATGATGGTGGAGAACATCCCGTAGCTTACCTTAGCAAGAAACTACTACCACAGGAGGTGAGCTATGCTGCCATTGAAAAGGAATGCTTGGCAGTGGTGTTGGCACTAAAGAAATTACAACCGTACATCTATGGACAAAAGTTCACCTTGCTCATGGGTCACAACCCGTTAGTATGGTTTAACCAAGTCACAGGGGACAACACCAGGCTACTAAGGTGGAGTCTAGCCTTAAAGCCATATGACTTCACCATTCACTATCGACCTGGTATGCAGAACGGAAATCCTGACGGGTTATCATGACAAACAAAACTCGAAAAGTGATCCATGAGTACTTCCCCAGACATCCCCAAGCCGATCGGTGTGGATCAGACTGTGTATGCCAGCCTGTGGTTAAGGAGGAGCTGTGTGGCAGAACGTACGGCTGTTACGTCTGGCTATTCGGTATCTTCTGGACTTTTCCCTGTTTCGTTCAACTTTTATTTTGTGTATTCCCCAGACTATGGAAACTACTGAATGCAGACCACCCTCCTGGCTGGTTATCACCTAATGGAATTAATTAAAACGTCCCCTGGGTGGCTGCTGTTCGCAAACTACCGAACACACGTTGTGACAAATGCTGCTTTCCCCTGGAGGTTTGCAAAGAACTCATGGAGGAGTATGAAAACTGGCCTCCTGCCCACTGACTATGGTCCAGGTGCCTGAGACTAAGAGGAACAAACGCTCCCTAAGAGCTAGGCAGAGCACCCCGTATTTCGGCCCCAGGAGATCCCTAAAGATGACGGGCAAAAGCACACTTTATCATGGAACTGTTTTGGGCATAGGACCATAAGTGTGGCCGGTCAGAACTTTGAAACGGTGGCCTTTCCCCTGTACTGCATGGATCTGAGTGTAACTTGGGTGCTCAGATCAGGGCTATTTGAGATGTATAATTTGTGGGGTTACTGTGTGTTTTTATTGTGCTTTGGGGTGTTTTATGTGTTTGTTATATTTTGTATGTTTTCCTGCACTGAGAGATAATTGAGTTTCCATTACTTTTTACTCAATTATCTCTCAGACAATGGGACTACCCTAGAGGAGACTGTGTGGGGTCTGCGCATAAAAGGCAGAGTTTTGGCTCATTAAAAACAGTTGTACTCTCAGAGCTGTGTGTCGTCCAGTTACTGGGAGGGGAAAGGGCTAGTCACTGCTTAGCACTTGGCTCTAGCCTGTGGAGGATTAAGAGGGGAAGTCATTGTAAGGACTATAGCTCCCAGGACTGAGTGTTGTCCAGACCCTGGAAGGAAATAGAGCTAATCCCTTATCCTTTTCCAGGATGGCAAGGATGCAGGAGGACCTCAGTCAAGCCACAGCGACTGGGGCAGAAGAGCTGAGGTTTTTCCCTGTTCCAGCTAGGAAGCAATCCTTGGCAGAGGTACCCAGCCGGGATACAGGAGGCTCTGCTACACACGTGTTTTAGTGAACGGTGGCCATCTTGTCGCATGAACAAGTGCAGCAGGACATGGTCGTCGAGCTCATGAAACTAATGCTAGAGCTCACAACCCTCGGGAAAACTGGAACACTGCCTGCTTCTCTTCCAAAAACGTGTGAACAATCTCATTCAGTAGATAGAATCTATAGAACAAGTGAAACATTCACCACTATACAGCTAGGGGGAGCATTCGTTGCTATTTGAAAAGGGGCCACTGGAAGTTTACATGCCCTTGTTACTTTTCTCCTGGATCTATTTGGGGCTATTGCCTCGTGGTTGGCCGGTCAGAACTGCACCCTGGTGGAATTTCATTTCTACTGAACAGATCTGAGTGATATTTTTGAGAAGTTGGGTGCTCAGATCCAGGCTATCCAGGCATATAACACTTGTGGGGTTTCTATGTAGTTTTGGGATTATTTTATTATATGTTGTGTATGTTTTACTGTATCTGAGAGATGATTGAATTAAGGTCCCTTGGACTCAATTATCTCCCAGATACAGGAATTAAAGGGAGGAGTTTGTATGTGGAGATGAAGGGAACTAACTTAAATTATTATTTTTTTCTTCCTCTAAGGTTCTCCGTCTCTTATAATTTGTCTGATTGATGTATAGCACTGTGCTCACTGTAGTTATCCAGTATTGATATACAGCACTGTGCTCAGTGTCTTTATGTGGCATTAATGTACAACAGTGTGCTCACTGTATTTATGCTGCATTGATTTAAAGCACTGTGCTCACTGTATGTAGGGTGTATTGATGTACAGCACTGAGCTCATTGTTTTTATGCTGTATTAATGTATAGCACTGTGCTCACTGTTTTTATAGTGTATTGATGTACAGCAAGCATGTCAAACTCAAAGGCAAACAATGGCCAAATAAACAAGGTGTCACGCCGCCCGCTGGGTCAGCTACTGCCAGAGAGTGGTATAGGTCCCCGCGGGCATGCATCAAGGGGAATGCCGCCGAATACTTACCTGACTCGCAGGCATCCGCCGGGTCCGCTCATACCCGGTGGGCGCACCTCATTCTGGCGGCATTCCCACGTGGTAATATGAATGCCGCCCATCACTCACCATAAGCCTCTGACAAGAACTCCTCCCCCTCACACAGCGGCCGGGTCTGCAATCATTAGAGACGCCGGCCACTGCAGATTAGATCCTTTTAAGGGTTTATGATTAACCCTTAGAGTGCCATTCCATTTGGAACGTGTGGGTGATGTCACACACACGTTCACTATCACATGCTTCCCTGTAGCCAATTAGAGAGCCCCTTAGGCTATATATACACACCTTTATATCAATTTCTCTGTGCCCTGTCATGGTTTCCATTATGGTGATCCGAGAGAGCGTTTCTGGTATTGATTCTTGTGTATTTTGACCTTGGCTTTCGTTCTGACTATCCGATCTCTGTACTCCTTGACCTTTGGCTTGGCTCCTGACTATCCTGACCTCTATATTCCTCAATCCTTGGTTTGTTCATTGTTTCAGTGATTTCTGTGTTATTGTCCACAGCCTGTCTTGTGGTTTTTCCTTTTTAACGTTAAATCCGGCCATTCTAAGGTTCTTTATTTTTTGGGCATTAGCTATTCCTGACACAAGCTTTAAGTTTATTTGGGTCGCAAAAAAACAAAACCAAAAATTTTCACAGAAACTTAGGTTTATTTTTAAAAGTACAGTATAAAAAAACCCAGTGACCCCCTCTACTAAACCCCAGCCCCCCTCTTCTTAATCACATCCCCCCTCTTCTAAATCCCATCCCTTCCTCTACTAAATCTCAGCCCCCCCCCCGTCTACTAAATCCCAGTCCGTCACCCCCTGTTTACTATATCCCAGTGCTCCTCCTCTACTAAATCCCAGTCCCCCATCTACTATATCCCAGTGCTCCTCCTCTACAAAATCCCAGTCGTTCCCCTCTACTAAACCCCTTCCCCTGTTTAAAAAAACAGAACAAAAAACATTAGCCAACAAGCAGTGTCTGGAGTCTGGCCTCCGGTTTACCCCCAATGGTGCCATCAGGGCCGGCGCGTCCATAAGGCGGCACAGGAGGCCGCCTTAGGGCGCACGGGCTCTGGGGGCGCAAAATTTCAGTGACCGGCAGGAGGGAAGCTCTCCCTCCTGCCAGCCACCATCTCGGCCCCCGGCGCGGCTGTGCTGTGCGGAGATCAGACGCGGCGAGGGAGCTCTAATCTCACCGCTCTGCTCCCTCGCGCGCTGTCTGCTGATACCGCGGGAGCCGAAATATGACGTCATATTCCGGCTCCCACGGTATCAGCAGACAGCGTGCAAGGGAGCAGAGCGGTGAGATTAGAGCTCCCTCGCCGCGTTGATCTCCGCACAGCACAGCCGCACGCCGCTCAGCAGGACCCCAGGGAAGGATGCATCATCCACACCAGCTCTCCAGGTAAGGAGGCTGGGTGGGAAATGTATATTTATTAAAATAATTAGTGAATGTATGTGATGTGTGTCTGTGAGTGTGTCTGTGATTGACAGTGTGTGTGTCTGTGATTGACAGTGTGTGTGTCTGTGAGTGTCTGTGTGTGTCTGTGAGTGTCTGTGAGTGTCTGTGTGTGTGTCTGTGAGTGACAGTGTGTGTGTCTGTGAGTGTCTGTGTGTGTCTGTGAGTGACAGTGTGTGTGTCTGTGAGTGTGTCTGAGTGACAGTGTGTGTGTCTGTGAGTGTATTTGTGTGTGTCTGTGAGTGTCTGTGTGTGTGTCTGTGAGTGTCTGTGTGTGTGTCTGTGAGTGTCTGTGTGTGTGTCTGTGAGTGACAGTGTGTGTGTCTGTGAGTGACAGTGTGTGTGTCTGTGAGTGACAGTGTGTGTGTCTGTGAGTGACAGTGTGTGTGTCTGTGAGTGACAGTGTGTGTGTCTGTGAGTGTCTGTGTGTGTCTGTGAGTGACAGTGTGTGTGTCTGTGAGTGTGTCTGAGTGACAGTGTGTGTGTCTGTGAGTGTATTTGTGTGTGTCTGTGAGTGTCTGTGTGTGTGTCTGTGAGTGTCTGTGTGTGTGTCTGTGAGTGTCTGTGTCTGTGAGTGACAGTGTGTGTGTCTGTGAGTGTCTGTGTGTGTGTGTGTGTGTGTCTGTGAGTGACAGTGTGTGTGTCTGTGAGTGTCTGTGTGTGTGTCTGTGAGTGACAGCGTGTGTGTCTGTGAGTGACAGCGTGTGTGTCTGTGAGTGTCTGTGTGTGCGTCTGTGAGTGACAGCGTGTGCGTCTGTGAGTGACAGCGTGTGCGTCTGTGAGTGACAGCATGTGCGTCTGTGAGTGACAGCGTGTGCGTCTGTGAGTGACAGCGTGTGCGTCTGTGAGTGACAGCGTGTGCGTCTGTGAGTGACAGCGTGTGCGTCTGTGAGTGACAGCGTGTGCGTCTGTGAGTGACAGCGTGTGCGTCTGTGAGTGACAGCGTGTGCGTCTGTGAGTGACAGCGTGTGCGTCTGTGAGTGACAGCGTGTGCGTCTGTGAGTGACAGCGTGTGCGTCTGTGAGTGACAGCGTGTGCGTCTGTGAGTGACAGCGTGTGCGTCTGTGAGTGACAGCGTGTGCGTCTGTGAGTGACAGTGTGTGCGTCTGTGAGTGACAGAGTGTGCGTCTGTGAGTGACATTGTGCGTCTATGAGTGACAGCGTGTGTGAGTGAGTGCGTCTGTGTGTGTGCATGTGAGTTTAGGAGTGTGTCTGTCAGTGTATGATGAGTGTGTTTGTCAGTGTATGAGTGTGTGTCTGTCAAGTCAGTGAGAGTATGTTTGTCATTGAGTATGTGTGTGACTATCCGTGTGTCTGTCAATGAGTGTCAATGAGTCTGTGTCTGTCAGTGACGTCTGTGTGTTTGTCATTGAGCGTGTGACTGTCAGTGTGTACAGAGTGTAGCGGAGCAGAGCGCAGTACAGGAACTTCTGTTTCCTGTACCTGGCCAGACTGACAGGAGGTGCTCACAGAGAGAGCACTCCCTGTCAGTTCGGCCGGGTACAGAAAACTGAAGCTCCTTTAGGGGATCTGCTCCGCTAGGCAATGCAACAATAGAGGCAGAAGGCACACCAGGAAGGGGAGTGTAACCACTAATGGGGTGTGGGGTGCACCAAGGGACAGGGAGGGAATGGGAGAGAAACACCAAGAGACAGGGAAAAGAGGGGGGAGGGGAGAAGAACACTAAGGGGCAGGAAGGGACCACTATTGGTCGGGGAGGGGAGCGGGGCTGGTTAAGAGGCACATAGGTGAAGATGTTTTTTTGGGGGGGGCGGAAAAATGCATCTTCGCCTATGTACCTAAAAATCCAAGCACCGGCCCTGGGTGCCATCCACACCCTGAAAAAGCGGATCCTCCCGTTACTCCTTGAAACCCTCACACACTCTCACTGAGACACACACACAGAATCACTGACAGACACACACTGACAGACACACACAATCACTCAGACACACAAGCTCCCTCACAGACACACACACTGACAGACATACACAGTCACTCACAGACACACACTGACAGACAGACAGACACACACTCACAGACAAACACACACTCACAGACAAACACACACATACACTCACTGACTGACACACACTTACTCACTGACAGACAGACAGACACACTCCCTGACAGACAGATACACACATTGACAGATATACACACACACTGACAGCCATACACACAGACACATTTTCCCCCAACACCCACAGATCTATTTTAGTTTTTTTAATTTTAATTTAAATCCACCCAGTCTCCCTATCTTTGGGAGAGCTGGGTGGATTTTTTTTACGTGGGGCCCTGTGGGCTGTTTGGACAGGAAGGCGGGCGGGCAAGTGAATGTGCAGGCAGACAGCGAGGGAGTTGTGATCTCCCTGCTCAGATCCATCGCGTGCAGCAGAGTGATGCTGGGAGACCATGTGACTTTATATTTCAGCTTCCGGCATCACTGTGGAGCACAAAGGAGTTGAGCAGGGAGAGCTCAAAATCAGCGCTTTCTCGCCGCCCTGCTGAGCCGCAATCATATTAGTTGCGAGCCGCATGTTTGACATGTTTGTACAGCACTGTGCTCACTATATTAATGCTGTTAATGTACAGCACTGTGCTCACTGTATTAACCCCTTAAGGACACAACTTCTGGAATAAAAGGGAATCATGTCGGAATATTTCCGTCATGTGTCCTTAAGGGGTTAATATTGTATTAATGTACAGCACTGTGCACAGTATGTGCAGGAGGAGGTGGAGAGCTGGATGGAATGTGCAGATGGACGTGGGATTTGATTTGGGAAGAGGAGGCAGAGAGAGACAGGGGAGCTGTATGCATTGTAGAGCCTGGATTTAAATGTAGTGGACTGGGGGCCGAGTTATGATGGAGGAGTGGGGTTATCCTGCGGGGGCAGAGCTATGCCATCAGGAGAGACTGGAGATAGTGTGGGTGGGGGAAGGCAGGTTTAGGGCTCAAACAGGGAGGGGAAAGCAGGAGCATTCTGTGATTAAATGAGGGAGCGGAGCCTGCGGCACTCTATCTGATGGGTCACTGAATCTAATATAACACCGGACCAGTAGTGTTAATAGTCCCCATGCTATGTCAGTGGGTACCCGGGGGCTGGGCCAGGTACATATTATTCAGGCCCCAGGAAGCTGCATATAATAGACTGGTTACTATAGCAACACTTTCTCGTTCTAAACCAGTATGAATGTTATGAAGGTGTTTTTCAGAATTACTTCAATATATAGATATAGATATACTAAATGAAAAGAACCGGTCACTGACAAAATTATAAAACTGAAAACACAGTCACTAAGTGATATGGATTAATGAGCACCTTTCCCCCTTAATGTCAGGATGCTCTATTTATTATATCAGCTGGCCTTTGATCCTGATTTCTATCTTCTTGTTTCCCCCCCTGCACTCCATATCCTTTTAACACCTTGTCTTTATGACTGTTGGAAAGTGTTTAATCAAGTAACATCTTTTGACCAGCTAATGCCAAATGTGCTTTAAGTTCTTTTAACCCCTCAAGGACCAAACTTCTGGAATAAAAGGGAATCATAACACGTCACACATGTCATGTGTCCTTAAGGGGTTAATATGCAATTGACAGGACATGACTGTATTATGTGAAGACAACCCCTTTTTTGGATGTGTACAGAATTTTGTTATAAGATCTGTGTTTTCCCCATTAAAATTAGGAGCAGTATTTTGCCATACCACTTGTGTGAAGGAGTACTGCCCTCCGAACTTGTATTTCTGCTGTGTCCATTCCTTGTCTTCATACCTGAGAGAAAACATTGCTGTCTGCTGAATTTAAACCACAACACTAAGCTTAATCTAAAACCCTGCCCTCACCTTTCCTGTCTAGCTGCCCCCCATACCCAGCACCCACCTCTCCTGTCCAGCTCCTCCTTGCCGTACTGGATGTGTCTTGTCAGGTGTGCGATGCAGATATTCTCCTGGTAATTCTTCATCCTCTCCCCCCATCTCTGCTCCGGACTGTTCCAGCTCTGTGCTATGCTCTGAGCTCCGTCTGTGAGCGGATAATAAACCCAGCGCTCGGTATCCAGAGCAACAAAATCCATTCCGTCATAACCCAACTGATCATATCCCCCAATACTGCCATCATCTCTCAGCTCACAGCCGTACATGGTCTGCAGAGAGTGATAACCTGCAAACACAGACACTGAGTGTGAGTGATACTGGGAGTGAGAGTGACAGACACTGAGTGTGAGGGATACCGGGAGTGAGAGTGACAGAAACTGAGTATGAGGGATACTGAGAGTGACAGACAATGAGTGTGAGTAATACTGGGAGGGAGAGTGACAGACACTGAGTGTGAGTGATAGCGGGAGTGAGAGTGACAGATACTGAGTGTGAGTGATAGCGGGAGGGAGAGTGACAGATACTGAGTGTGAGTGATACTGGGAGTGAGAGTGACAGACACCAGGTGTGAGGTTTACCGAGAGAGAGAGTGACAGACACTGAGTGTGAGAGTGACAGATACTGGGAGTGAGAGTGACACCGGGAGCGAGAGTGAGAGACACTGAGTGTGAGTGATACTGAGAGTGACAGATACAGTATGGGAGTGGTACTGGAGGTGAGAATTATAGACAATGAGTGTGTGAGAGTGACAGACACTAAAAGTAAATAAACAGAAAAGAGTCAATAAGCTAGTTAAAAATAAATAAATAAAAATAAACATAAAAACATACAAAGAGAAAACAGCATGCAAATATATAGCTATATATAAAAAAAATTGACCTACGTGATCAAAGTGAAGAAAAACTCATACAATTCCGTGACTCTTTTAACTCTTTCCATCCATCAATCAAACAAAAAAAAATGAATATTCTACAAGATCTGTGAATTTTCTGGACACCACTGAGGCATGCAACAATGGTACAATCCACACGGTTTACAGAAAGCCCATAGACAGATGCAGTTACCTTCACGGGTCCAGCTTCCACCCCTCCAATACTAGACAGGGCATCATCTACAGCCAAGCATCTAGCTACCATCGTATATGCTCTGACCCTAATGACAGTAATCAGGGCCGGCACTACCATTAAGGTGAATAAGGCATTCGCCTGGGGCACCTGCCTCTGGGGGGCGCCTACCAAGAGGTTTCCGGTGGGCTGCCCTGCTATAGCTGTCTGGGGATGCTGTGCTGGGCGAGCCGCTGCTTAGCCACCCCCCAGCGCAGCCATTCAGCTGCTGGGCTCCCTCTGCAGCCGATTACCTGCTCGGGCAGTGGGGTTTACTGCAGAGCACTGTGCTTCCTGCAGGCAGGGGAAGCCAGGATGTAACCTGGTATCCTGGCTGCCCCTGCCTGTGAACACCGAAGCACGGTGAAGGGAGCAGGAAGTACCCTGTGCTCGCAGTGCACTGCTCCCCTGCTCCCCCAGGAGAAAGAAGAGCAACATCCTGGATCCTGCTGCCTGGACTTCTTCTCATCTTCACAGCACCCAGGTATGGTATGGTTAAGGGGGATTGCTTATTGTGTGCATGTTTGTAAATGGAGGAGTGTGTTAAATTGGTGTGTTTGTGTGTGTAAATAAAGTGTGACTTTATGTAAATCTGTGTTTGAGTGACAGTGTTAATGAGAGTGTGTAAGTTAGAGTGTGTGTATTAGTGAGAGTGTGTAGGTGACGCTGTGTGTATTAGTGAGATTGTGTAAGTGACACTGCAAAGGTAATTATTGCAATTTTTAAAAGAAACTTTAATAATTACCGTTCAGGGTTAACTCTTTTAGTGGCTATGCACGTGGACGTCCAGTCACGGAACGCGAGCGCGGCCATTGAGGAGCGAAGGCGGACATAAGCCAGCACAAAAGACATTGGTGCTGGACCCAGGTAAGTGACAGAAGGGGTTTTAACCCCTTCTGCACCAGGAGGGGGGTGCACTATAGTTTCCCTTTAATATGTACTCAGTGCGCCTCTTTCCCTAAATGTCTCTTTAGGGAAATTCAGAATTGAGTGAATAAACCTCTGAGGGAATGTAGTGGCATTCATGAGGGGGCTTTAAAATGTATTATTGCCTAGGGCGGCAAGAATCCTTGCACCGGCCCTGACCGTAATTCCCATCTAAATGTACTCTCCCAATCTATGAGACAGAAAGGCTACAAACCCAGGACTATTATCAAACAAATCAACTCTGCTGTAAATATTCCACGCATGTGCCTGCTACAATACAGAGATTTACACGTGTACCACTTGTGGTCACCTACAACCCAGCTCTTCAGGAAATACGGAAAATCATTAAAGACCTACAATCAATGTTAACAGAAGATGAGACTCTGAAAAACATTTTGTCTGAAACACCTATTTTGGCCTTCAGACAACCACCAAACCTCCAACAAAAATTTAACAGGAAGTTACCTACTGATGGGAAGAATAAAGAAAATGGGACCAGACAATGCAAAAAACCTTGCTGCAAACTGTGCCAACACATATGTACAGACCACACAGACTCACACTGTGGTAGAAGCTACAGGATGTTTAAGTAAAGTTTAGTACTCACATGGTTAATACTACTGTGCAACTATCTTGAGCCAGGGTGCATGTGTGGAATGGCAGGAATACCCACTATTAGATAACACATGTAAGAGATAAGTTTTAGTTTAAAGGGACACTAGGCACCCAGACCACTTCTGCCCATTGGAGTGGTCTGGGTGCCAACTCCTACTACTTTTTTATAAACTGCAATAATTACCTTGCAGGGTTAACGCCACCCCTAGTGGCTGTCTACTAGACAGCCACTAGAGGGCACTTCCTGCGTTATAGCACAGAAAACCTATGCTAGAGTGTCGCTGGACGTCCTCACGCTCAATTCCCCATAGGAAAGCATTGAAAAGCATTTGCGCACTTTGACGGACGCGGGACTCGCAAGATTTAGACAGGGTTGCTGAAGGCAGCTGCTATGAAGGAAAGTAAGAGCTTCTGCGGGCCCCCCCCCCAGGACTTGTTATGAGCCCGGCGGTCCTGGTCTGTATTATGGCAATGCAAGTTGCCATAATACAGACCCTCACTCGAGTATAAGCCGAGGGGGCTTTGTCAGCATAAAAAATGTGCTGAAAAACTCGCCTTAAACTCGAGTTTATACGGTAATCTACTATATGAGGAAGTAGCTAAAATGACAATGAAGGGGGAAGTTATCATCATGGGTGACTTTAATCTTCCTGATGTGAACTGGAAAACCAAAATAGCTTCTTGTGCCAGGAGCACACATATTCTAAACTCCCTATTGGGATTATCTCTAAAACAAGTCATTGAGGAGCCGACTCGTAAGGAGGCCATACTAGATTTAGTGTTAACAAATGGAGATTTGCTATCAGGTATTACTGTAGGTGAAAGTTTAGGATCCAGTGATCACCAGATAGTGTGGTTTAATATAAGAACAGTGACTGAGTCACACCACACAACAACAACAAAAAGTTTTAGACTTTAGAAAAACAGACTTTTCTAAAATTAGAATATGTGTTAAGGAGTCATTATCAGACTGGAGCAGTTTAAATGGAGTCCAAGAGAAATTGGATTATTTAAAAGTTGCACTGCTGAAGGCAACAGAAAATTGCATTAGGCTTGTCAGTAAGAGCAAAAAAAAAAAAAAACACTGTGGTACTCCGCAGATGTGGCCAAAACAGTAAAAAACTAAAAGTTAGCATTTAGTAATTATAAAAAAAAAAAGGGTGAGGAAGATAGACAGATCTATAAGATTAGGCAGAAAGTTATAAGAGCTTCCAAATCACACACAGAAGAGAAAATAGCACAGTCAGTAAAAAAGGGGGACAAAACATTTTTTAGATACATAAATGAGACAAGGAAAGTAAAACAAGGATTAGTTAGATTAAAAACAAAAGAAGGAAGGTATGCAGATGAGGATAAAGGTCTAGCTGACTGCCTCAATGAATATTTTTGCTCAGTATTTATAGATGAAAATGAAGGAGAGGGACCTCAGTTAGGAAAAAGGACAAATTAGTTATTTGTTACATGTGAGTTTACAGAGGAAGAGGTTCTATTTCAACTGTCAAAAGTAAAGACAAATAAGTCGATGGGGCCTGATGGAATGCACCTAAAGTTATTAAAAAATAGTGGTCACAATCTAGTGCAACTACACACAACAACCCATAGTATCACAAGCACACTATATATAGGATGACACTATACCGTGAAGGGCCATAAACCTAGGAGCAAACAAATGCACTACTGTTGACAACTGTTTCGTGACATGGATAAAAGAAAAATGTGTGCTGTTAAACTTGACAATACTGTGATATACACGCCATTGTTTATGATACGTTTTACCTCCTGTAAATTTCAATATAATGCATGAAGCTTCACAATGCACCAACAAAATAAAGAATAAAAAAAAAAAAAAAAAAAAGGTAGTAGGGAGGAGTCGGGCAACTATAGGCCAGTAAGTTTTACTTCAGTAGTGTGGAAGTGATGGAAACCATGTTAAAGGATAGGATTGGTGAACATCTAAAAATCACATGGATTTCAAGATCAGAGACAACATGGGTTTACTTCAGGGAGGTCATGTCAAACTAATCTTATTGATTTTTTTTAATATGTAACTAAAATAATAGATCAGGGTGGTGCAGTATACATTGCTTACCTAAATTTCAGTAAGCCTTTCACACTGTTGCTCATAGAAAGCTTATCATATAAGCTTAGCAATAAACTGCACTCTTTAAGTTTGGATTCCAATATTGTTGGCTGCCTAAAATGCATCCAAATATTCAGTGTCTCCTCAATCTGCATGCAGACACTGAACTTTCCTCATAGAGATTCATTGATTCAATTAATCTCTATGAGGAGATGCTGATTGGCCAGGGCTATGTTTGAATCACGCAGGCTCTGCCCCTGATCTGCCTCTTTGTCAGTCTCAGCCAATCCTATGGGGAAGCATTGTAATTGGATCAGGCTACCACTTCTGATGTCAGCAGGCAGTGGGCAGGTCTAAAGGAAACAGTGACAATGCAAGCAGCTTTCTAATTTTGGGAGGCATGATGGCACCAGGGTGGCTAGATGGTGATTTTTAACCTGATAGGGTCAGGAATACATGTTTGTGTTCCTGACCATATAGTGCTCCTTTAAACATTTTACTTTGAAAGGACCAATATTTTATATTAGAAAAGGCAATATATATATATATATATATATATATATATATATGACAAGACAACATTGCCTTACATATTACATGCAACAATATATGGCGCAATGACTTATGGGGCTGGCATAGATTTTTTTTTTCAAGGGCTGCTTTGTATCCCCAGTCCGGCCCTGGGCAGCACTGATACGTCTATTTCCCAAAGACAACCTCTGGATATGACGCTGAGCACGTGCACTCAACTTCTTTGGTCGACCATGGCGAGGCCCGTTCTGAGTGGAACCTGTCCTGTGAAACCGCTGTATGGTCTTGCCCACCGTGCTGCAGCTCAGTTTCAGGGTCTTGGCAATCGTCTTGTAGCCTAAGCAATCTTTATGTAGAGCAACAATTCTTTTTTTCAGATCCTCAGAGAGTTCTTTGCCATGAGGTGCCATATTGAACTTCCAGTGACCAGTATGAGAGAGTGTGAGAACGATAACACCAAATTTAACACCTGCTCCCCATTCACACCTGAGACCTTGTAACACTAACGAGTTACATGACACAGGGGAGGGAAAATGGCTAATTGGGCCCAATTTGGACATTTCCACTTAGGGGTGTACTGATCTTTGCTGCCAACGATTTAGACATTAATGGCTGTGTGTTGAGTTATTTTAAGGAGACAGCAAATTTACACTGTTATATAGGCTGTTCACTTACTACTTTACATTGTAGCAGAGTGTCATTTCTTCAGTGTTTTCACATGAAAAGATATAAAATATTTACAAAAATGTGAGGGGTGTACTCACTTTTGTGAGATACTGCATATATATATATACACACACACACTCAGCTTTCTGTGTATCAAAGTATCAGAATGTGTATGTTGTGTGTGTATCAGGCTGTGCAAATACAGCCTTTGTATATTTATTTATTTATAAAATATTTTACCAGGAAAGATACATTGAGCTTTCTCTTGTTTTCAAGTATGTCCTGGGTCCCCAAAATATTGCATTATTACAATAGGGTACAATAAAATACAAATACAATACAAAAATACAAAAACAATATTAATACACAATATATACAAAATTTACCATAGAACAGGTAGGAAATATATAATCACCCATGACATGTGCATTCTGTTTTGAGGTATGTAGTATGTAAAGATCTCTTAAAGGACTCTAGGCTTGGGGAAGATTTTAAAGTGTGCGGGAGGTTGTTCCACAATTGAGGCGCTCTGTAGGAGAAGGAGGATCGGGCCACTTTCTTTTTATATTGAGGTAGACTAAATAAAGTGCTGGTACTGGATCGGAGGTTATAGGAGGTGGGAAAAGCTGAGGAGAGCATTTTGCTCAGGTAGGGTGGGAGTTTCCCAGAAGAACTCTTAAATACAAGGCTGGAAAGATGAAGGGTGCGTCTGGATTCCAGCAACAGACAGTTTAGTTCTTTTAGCATGTCACAATGGTGGGTCCTGTAATTACATTGTATGACAAATCGTCAGAACGAGTTATACAATGTATTGAGTTTGTTAATGTGGGATTGAGGTGCAGATGCATATACTACATCCCCATAATCAATGATTGGCATCAGCATTTGCTGTACAATCTTTTCCTTTACTGTAGGGCTTAGGCAGGATTTGTTTCTGTACAGGGCACCTAGTTTTGGATAAAGTTTAGATGCAAGTTTTTCTACGTGCAGGCCAAAAGATAGATTGGAGGGGGGGGGGGGGGCTGACCTTGAAGCAGAGCAGTCGCACGATACCAAGGCTCCTGCTCCTGGTGGCGGCATTTATCGATTTAAAACTCACACCAAGCGACTACTGACCCGATGCCAGCTGCTGGAGGCAGGGGGAAAGCAAGCCCTACTTACTGATACCACACATGCAGTCCCTCGAGCCGAAATCACCCAAGCGACCTCTGCGGCCTACAAGCATGGCCGAGGTTGGGGAGACGGCTGCTCTCCCGCCGCGGCAAAGAGAGAAGCTTTCCAGCAGGGATACCCATCCCCTCCCCTGTGGACCGGCGGGGGTTATCCCGGTCCCCACCGACAAGCAACAAGTTCTCGCCTACACTTTCACTTTGCGTGAAGAATCGGGCTCGACGCAAGACGGGCCTCGCACACAGGCCACAACACAAATGGCGCCTACACATGCAGACCCCGGCGAAGACATGATTGAGCACTCCCTCCGACGCATAGATGAGGCCTTTCAGCGCTTCTGGGAGAGACTGGAGCAGCGCATGGCACTACAGTCGCCAGGGTATGTGCGGGAGGTGAGGGAGGCCAAGGAGAAAGGGCCGAGCGAGCCCCGCTTAGGCAGATTCCGACCTGGAGCACACGCCACCCAGGCTCCCTGCCTACCTGGGCCGAAGGCCAAATGGGGTATACCCCCACAGCATCGCCCACGACGCCAGAGGACCACCCGCCGCTGGCGGCGTTTAACCAATCGGGGTCCTCCGCAGCACCCATAAAGGGGAAGGCTGCACTGCATACCCGAGTCACACAGATGCGGACCTTCCAAAAGGCCTGGGGCTGGTCCGCCACGGCCCACGCAACACCGCCACCATCAGCAGAGCCGCAGGGGCCTCTGGGCACCTCTCCGACCGGAGCACACAGCTACAACTTTCCTTTAAGCCTGAGCGGACTACAAGATGACCAAGCGACTGCATCACAGCTGCCAACCACGGGAATCTGATGATACTGAAAATACTCCTGTGCCCTGGGGTCAGCTCAGGAGGCGACAGCGGACACACACCCGCACCCCATAGAACATTCGATTAAGAACTTGCCTCAAGCTCCTGTTGGACTATAACCCCCGGTTTCCGAGCATCGAAGTGGAGTGACAGGTTTACGCAGAATCCGGGACTGATCAATCTGCCAGCGGTAAATGTAAAAATGCTGCTAAAACCTCTATACTCTATCATTTTCTTGGCAACCGACCTTTCCTGCTGTGTTCGCTGAAGGGGGGAGCAGGACTTAACAAGACTATGCAGCGTAACGAGGGTTCTGCCGGTGGGCATCAATGTGGTAGACCAATGTCCTCGTTATATGTATGCTTAGATAGCCAGCTAGATGTATTAACCATTGCTACCCATGTATGCTTTCTAGCTTTACTTTTGTTTTGCGCCCTAATCCTACCACAGCGCACACAGTATTTCTTGGCTCAGCCTGTGGTCAACTTAGAAACATAGAAACATAGAATGTGACGGCAGATAAGAACCATTCGGCCCATCTAGTCTGCCCAGTAACTTGGCATGTTTCTGCCGTGTGAGAGTATCGCATGTGTTAGACAGAGGCTTATGTACCTTATTTACGCTCTAATACTACAGATCCTAACCACATTAGCCTGTTTAAATACCTAGCATAGTATACCCTCGGTACCTGTAGTGCTACCAGACCAGCTTAGGTCATAATCCGACAATTGTACCTAACAGCTATGAATGTGTTAAAAATGTACTTAATCTACTGTATAAGCAAGCCCTCAGATCCGCTTATGGGCAGCAGACCCGACTGAGCCTTGATTTTTCTATGTTATAAAAATATAGTTTAACCCCTTAAGGACACATGACATGTGTGACATGTCACGATTCCCTTTTATTCCAGAAGTTTTGTCCTTAAGGGGTTAAGCAGACAACACAAAACCGTTGAGACATACTTACCCAGGTTACCACTCTTGCTAGCTACCGCATGCTTAGACTACGCACACATAAGCAGCAACGTTGTTCTCCATATCAGGAAGCCTGGTAAAGCCTAGTAAACGACTACCCACAATGCAGGCTCAGTTTCACCACGCATTTGTATGTTTAACCTGGGGCAATTTACTTTTGATGTAATCAGTGGCTTACTAATGGGGGGGCGAGGGGGGCGGTCCGCCCCGGGTGCCATCAGGCAGGGGGTGCCACCAGGGCTGGCCAGGCTTGGGGGTCAGTGAGCTGTGTGGCTGCACCGGTTGCCATAGCAGCAGGGACGCCGGGCAGCCGACACAGCTTACACGCAGGGGCTGGGAGCAAGCAGGAGACCTGGCTGCACGGAGATTTGGAGGCGGAGCTAAAATGGCCGTGGGGGCGGAGCCAAGCCGGATGCGGGGGCGGAGCTAAATGCAGCCTCTTACTGCTGCACACAGAGGGGAAGCAGGAAGGAGTCCCTGCTTCCCCAACTACAGCACAGGAGCCAGAGGGACTGAATCCACTCCTCCTCCAGCCCAAGCTTACTGTAAGTGAGAGAGTGCGTGCTGTGTGTAACTGTGATTGTGACTGTCTTTGACTGTGTGTGTGATTGCCTGTGTGACTGTGTGTGTGACTGTCTTTGACTGTGTGTGTGCTGTGTGTGACTGTGTGAGTGACTGTCTGCCTGACTCTGCATGTGTGTGACTGTCTGCCTATGATTGTGTTTGTGATTATGTGTGTGATTGTGTGTATCTCTGTGTATGTGTTTAGTAGATAGCTCCCTTATTTGGTGACTGTCTGTGACTGTGTGTGCGACTGTCTGCCTGTGTGTGTGTGTTTGTGTAAGAGACCGTCTGCCTGTGATGGTGTGTGTGTGACTGTCTGTGACTGTGTGTGTATGTACGTGTGATTGTCTGCCTGTGTGTGTGTGTGTGTGTGACCGTCTGCCTGTGATGGTGTGTGTGTGTGTGTGACTGTCTGCCTGTGATGGTGTGTGTGTGTGTGAGACTGTCTGCCTGTGATGGTGTGTGACTGTCTGTGACTGTGTGTATGTGTGACTGTCTGCCTGGGATTGTGTGTGTGTGTGACTGTCTGTGACTGTGTGTGTATGTGTGACTACCTGTGATTGCGTGCGTGTGTGTGACTGTCTGCCTGTGACTGTGTGTTTGACTGTCTGCCTGTAACTGTGTGTGAGTGACTGTGTGTGGGACTGTGTGCATCTGACTGTGTCTGACGGTCTTCGCCCTGCAGTGAGACGGCAGCCGGGATATGGTGTCATCGCGGCCTCGGCGTCATTACAGGGCGTGCGAGGGGCCTGTGCAGGAAGAGCACAGAGATCCCAGCATCAACCACTGACCACCAGGGACTGAGGATCCACTCCAGCCCTTCTAGAGCAAGGTAGGGAGGCTGGGTGGACCTCTTATTTATTAAATGTGTGTATGTATATAATGTTTGTGTGTGTATGTGATTGTGTGTCTGTGATTGTATGTGTGTGGGTCTGTGATTGTGTATCTCTGTATATGTGTTTAGTAGATAGCTCCCTTATTTGGTGTCCTTAAATATTGCAATCTAATATAAGGATAACAAATAAGGGATTTATCTACTAAACAACTGAAAATAAGAAAAGGGCGTTTTTTATTTTGATCCTTTAGCTGTTTAGTAGATAATTCCCTGAATTGGTGCCCGTATGCGAGATTTCCATATTTAAAGATACCAAATGAGGGTGCTGTTTAGCAGATAGTTCCCTTATTTGGTGTCCTTAAATATGGCAAGCTCACGTAAGGATAGCAAATAGGGAAGTTATCTGCTAAACAATGATCGAAGTTAAGAGGTGTCAGCCAGCCCACAACAAGAAATCTGGGTGGCTAATGTGAATTATATGCAAATGTGTTGTCAGATGCCAGCATGCAGAGCACAGTGTTTCTGCGTGTGTGTATATGTATCGACATCTCAAAATCTCGCCAACACTACACACCAATACACTCATGCATTTCAACGTCAACACTACATACAAATTACACCATTATATATAACCACATCACTGCATTCAAATACCACACAACACACAAATGCATGCTTGCATTCAAACACCAACACTACATACAAACACACACACCCCATTCACTCACTCATACTCCATACAAAAACATGCATACATTAACACACAAACACTGCTCAGTGCTAAATACATTAAAACATTTTTGGTTGTTTTTTACATTTAAAGTTGAGGGGGGGTGCCAAAAATAGGACCCACCCCGGGTGCCAAATGCTCTAGGTACGCCCCTGGATGTAATAGCTTGATCCCAAATGGGTCTGAGGACCCATTGCTTGTAATCTCACTATTTACCATTTTATAGTTATACATACTTACTGACAGTCTACTTTGGGTGCAATAGATGGTTTAATTGTTTAAATGTTCAAAGTAGATCTTGCCTACCCTAGATTTCACATCTCGACCGCAACAATCTCCTAGACACACAGCAGGTTATGCAGTAGGGTTAGCCTGATGCCGCAGTAAGATTAGTCTGCAATATCACGACGTCATAGACACCGCATGTCCTGTGTCCGACAGAACATACTGAACTTTAGACAACCTAAGACACCTAGTGAGACACCACGACACTAGATTCAATAGAAAGGCCGCACCCGCCATACTGCATCTTACCACAACTTGTTTAAAATATGTTTCTGTTCAACGACTTATAAAAAAAAAAAAAAAAAAAAAAAAAAGAGGCATTCATAATCCGGAGATGTAAATAACATTGTTATTTGCTGTGATAACCCTTTTTTGTGGAATACCCTTGCCCTTTCTTTATTCTGTACCCTTCATGTATGCCTTAATAAAATAAAGATTGACAAAAAACAAAAAAGATAGATTGGGGTCTAACATCATACCCAAGTATTTGAAAGAGTGGACTGCGGTCAGTGTGCCATTTGAATTTGTTTTGATGGATAGGTGGGAATTGTGTAATTTATGTAGTTTAGGTACTGTTCCAAAGATCATTGTGACAGTTTTGTCAGTGTTCAGGAAGAGTTTGTTTTTTGCGATCCACTTTTTTACTTCTGTAAACTGGTCTTGGAGCACAGCCTCAAGCTGCGGTAGCTCGGATTTGCATCATATAGATCACTGTGTCGTCTGTGTACGTGTGTACATTTGAGGATTTGCAGACATTAGGCAGATCAATATGTGTGTCAGAGTGCATATACAGCACTGTGTGTGTGTGTCAGCATGTAAATATAGTGATGTGTGTGTGTGTGTCAGGGTGTATGTACAGCACTTTGTGAGTTACAATGTATATACCACTGTGTATATGTGTTACAGGGTATATACATCACTGTGTGTCATGCTTTAAATGTTCGGGGTGAACATAAAGTACTAGGTGCATCAGCGTGAATACAGTATCCTGTGTTTCGGCACATATACAGCACTATGTTTGGTAGTATATTTGATGCTGTATGTTTGTCAGGGTGTACTTACAGTTCTGAGTGTGTCAGGGTTTATATACAGTGCTGGGCAAATGCATGTCAATGTGTGTACATACAGAGTGTTTTATTGTTTACATAAAGTGCGCTGTGTGTATACTATGCCAGTGTGTATATACAGTGTGTGCGTGTCAGTGTGCTTATAAAGTGTGTGTGTCAGTGTGTATATACAGTGTGTGTGTGTGTGTGCCAGTGTGCATATACACTGTGTGTGTCAGTGTGTATGTCAGTGTGTATATACAGTGTGTGTGTCAGTGTGTATATACAGTGTGTGTGTCAGTGTGTATATACAGTGTGTGTGTCAGTGTGCATATACAGTGTGCATATACAGTGTGTGTCAGTGTGTGTCAGTGTGCATATGCAGTGTGTGTCTCTCACCTCCGGTCTGGTTGAAGCGTTGCATTAATATCTTCATATAGTTTTTGTATAGAGGCTCAGTGCCTTTGCCAATCTGTGTCTCACTCTCCCAGTAATCGTGTCCCTCTTTCTCCATCCACTGAGCCACAGGAACCGTCCGTCTGGAGTCACTGTTATAATTCACTATCTGTATCCCATCCACATATCCAACAGCAGAAAATACAGGCAGCCCATGTCCTGGATCTGAGACCGCCGTGTAATAATACTGGAGAGAGTGACCTAAGACAGACAGATGTCAGAGAGACCCGAGACAGACAGACACATGTCAGAGAGAGAGAGAGAGTAACCTGTGACAGACAGACACATGTCAGATAGAGAGAGAGAGAGAGAGAGAGAGAGACCTGAGACAGACAGACACACGTCAGAGAGAGAGAGAGACCTGAGACAGACACATGTCAAAGAGAGTGGACAGACAGATGCAATGGTGAACGACCTGAGACAGACAGAGACAAAAGTCATGGTGAGAGTGCCCACTGCCCAGAGACAGACACTTGGAATACACTATATCTGCTGGTTTAGGATTATACTCACCACAATACACCCCAGACACCCCCACAGTGAGCAGCAGGAGGAGGGGCCCCGTCATATTGGGGTTCAAACAGAGAAACCTCCAACTATCAGAAACCAACTGACCGACTCAGACTGAGAGTTCCTGGTGTCCTATAGCTCTGAGTTTATATATAGAGCAAGCTAGCTCTGTGCTGATTGGCTGCTGCCGGAGACTCTGTCCAATGGGAAAATTAATATCTTGAAATCACCAGTTACCGGGCAGAGATGTTACAGGTTGTGAGAGCTTAGAGTGAAAGTGAAAGGGAACTTTTTATTATTTATTTATTTATTTTTACAGATACAGAGACATTAACCCCTGGGACAGAGCTTCAGAAGCTTGTCTTTCACTTAATGACAACGGCATTTTTTGCATTTTTTGCTGTTTGCGTCCAACTGCAATTTGCATTTTACTAATTTATTGCACCGACGCATATTATATACCGTTTTTTAATGGACAGAACGGGCTTTAATTTGATGTAACATATATATATATATATACATAAATGCTTATTTATTATAAAAAAATACAGAAAAATGCAAAAAAAAGTTTTTGCAATAATAATGTGTGCACAATTAGTGCAGGTTAAGGAAAGTAATTAAAAATAAATTAATTTAGTTGTTCTGATTTACAGAATATATAATGTGTCTGGGATTTTAAGTTTTTTTTTGGTAGTTACAGGTCACAAAGCACAAGGAGTAAAATAAACTTTAAATGTGGAGCGATTTTAGAATTTGGTATGTTTGTCTTGTAAGCTTAATAGCCATAAAAGAAAACAAAATTGCCACACAAAAGTATATATTTATATATAGTAGACACCACAGGCTATTTACCTAAGGTTGTTTTGACACTTTCTACGTAGCCATTTCACCGTCAACCTCTGCTAAATATTGGAGCAAAATTGTGTTTTTTGGGGGTTTTGGCACACAAACTTATAACAAAGAACTTCTGATGTGTATTTTGTAAAGTTGGTGTGTGCTATTCCTGTACAAAGTTTTATTTTGTGTTCAGTTACATCTGCTGAGTACAACGATACCCCCATTGTATGTCTTTGGCACTATTTCGTGAAGCTACAGTACCATATAGGAGACCTGTCCTTTTCAGTATTCACAGTCAAATTTTGAGAGACAGATTTAACCCCTTAAGGACCAAACGTCTGGAATAAAATGGAATCATGACATGTCACACATGTCACGTGTCCTTAAGGGGTTAATGAGCCTATGCTTCAATTTGGGGTATTATAGTAGTTTGACTGTTCAAAAAAAAAAAAAACACAATGGCCTACCATTTGTAAAAGTAGACACTCCAGGGTTTCTCATAAGGTGCATATTGTGCCTTAACATGCCCCCATTTTTTCACCAATATATGCCAAAGTATGTGGTAAAAAATTATTTTGTGCATTTTTTACATACGGATTGCATTTTTGCTGGGCATTTTGTATATTTCATATGTGCCACTAAGTTCAAACCCCCCAAATTATGCTCAGCTAAGTCTTCTGAGTAAAAGGACACCCCCATTGTATGTCTTTGGCACTATTTCGTGAAGCTACAGTGCCATACAGGAGACCTGTCCTTTTCAGTATTCACAGTAGAATTTTGAGAGACGGATTTAATGAGCCTATGCTTCCATTTGGGGTATTATAACAGTTTGACTGTTCAAAAAAAAACACAAAGCCCTACCATTTGTAAAAGTAGACACTCCAGGGTATCTCATATGGTGCATATTGTGCCTTAACATGCCCCCATTTTTTCACCAATATATGCCAAAGTATGTGGTAAAAAATAATTTTGGGCATTTTTTTTACATACGGATTGCATTTTTGCTGGGCATTTTGTATATTTCGTATGTGCCACTAAGTTCAAAACCCCCAAATTATGCTCAGCTAAGTCTTCTGAGTAGAAAGACATCCCCAATGAATATCTTTGGCACTATTTTGTGAAGCTACAGTGCCATATAGGAGACCAAGCCATATCAGTTTTTACCGAACTTTGAATTTTGACGCTGGACCTATGTGCAATTTCCAAGCATCTTCGCAGGTTTTAAATTCAAACTACCCCACAAAGGCCTACCATTTCTTAAAGTAGACACCCCAGGGTATTTCAAAAGGCATATTTTGAACCTTAGCGTGGGATCATTTTTCCGCTAGCTTGTACTAAGTGTTGTGGTAATAAGCGTTTTTTCTGCCTTTTTGACACACAAAGTGAGTTTGCACAGTATATTTTGCAAACCTTATGTGTACTACCACTGTATATTACATCATATGTTGCTCAGCTATGTCTGCTGAGTACAAAAATACCCCCGTATGTACCTTTGCCAGGTATATGTAGACATTGGAGGGGCACATTTGGGACACAGCCATTCCATTTATTTTCAAACTTAAAATTTTCACGCTGTGCCCATGTCCCATTTCAGAGTATTTTACCAGGCTATATAATCCAAACACCCCATAAAGTCATACCATTTCTTAAAGAAGACATCCCAGGGTATTTCAAAAGACCTATTTTGAACCTTAGCGTGGGATCATTTTTCCGCTAGCTTGTACCAGGTGTAGTGGTAATAAGCGTTTTTTCTGCCTTTTTGTTACACAAAGTGAGTTTGCACAGTATATTTTGCAAACCTTATGTGTACTACCACTGTATAATACTTCATATGTTGCTCAGCTATGTGGTCTGAGTACAGCAATACCCCCGTATGTACCTTTGCCAGGTATATGTGGATGTTGAAGGGGCACATTTGAGACACAGCCATTCAGTTTTTTTCTAACTTTGAAGTTTTACGCTGTGTCCATGTTCCAATTTGGAGTAGTTTAGATGGTTGGTTATTGAAACTTCCCCACAAACACATACTATTTATTAAAGAATACACCCTGGGGTAATTCAAACGTCATATTTTGAACCTTGGCGTTTTTTAACTTTTTAAAACTTTTAACTTTTTAAAACTATTTTTTAAACTTTTGTTTTGCTTATTAATTTTTTTAAAGTTTCCTAAACTTTCTTAAAACTGTTTTTTTGACAGATTTAAAATTTTTCTAAGCTTTTTTTTTTTTACCGTTAACCCCTAACTAGCAGTAAGCAGCACTAACAATAAATTCCCCATTTTCCCATAACTCCCACCCACCCCAGCTAGCAAAATATTTAATTATACAATATTTAAATTAGTTAATTAAATAAATTGAACCCCTGAGGGTTAAAAAATAAATAAAAGTTAATCGTCAGGGGTTAAAAAAAATTAGATCGCAGTATAATACTGTGATCTGTATTTTGATCACTGTAGGCAGTGATCGACAGGCAGGGAAGGGGTTAATTTTTATTTGGACTGGGTAAAGGTTTTTTTTAAAAAAAAAATTTACTTAAACGTTACTAAAACTTTTTTAACTTAATTTTTTTACTTTTTAAAGCTTATTTTTAAACTTTTTTTAACATTAACCCCTAGTTAGCCTAACACTAAATCCCCCAATTCCCCACTAACTTCCACCCTCCCCAGCTAGCTAAATTTATAATTTTAAAATATTTAAATTAATTAATAAAATAAATTTAACCCCTGAGGGTTAAAAAAAAAAAGAATTAAACCTCAGGGGTTAAAAAAAAAATCCGATCATAGTAAAATGCAAACCCTGCCAATTGATCACTGTAGTCAGTGATCAATTGGCAGGGAAGGGGTTAATTTTTTATTAAACTGGGTAAAGGGGGGTGGGATTTTAATTTTACTTTATTTTTTATCCAACAGGGGGCAGGATCACTGAAGATCCGGCTCCCTGCACTTCACAGTGAACCCGGAAGTGCAGGGAGGCGGAGGTGAGTATAGCGGGCACATGTGCTGGGGCAGCCGGATTCGGTGCTCCCGGTCTGCCTGTAATACAGAGGCAGACCGGAGCACCATTAACCCCGCGATCTGGGGTTAATTTTACCGCGTGACGGACGAGGTCCGTCACTCGTCGTTAAGGGTTTCCCCATAGTGACGGACCTTGTCCGTCACTAGTCGTTAAGGGGTTAAGGACTGAGCCAGTTGTACAAGTTGTGATCAAAACAAAACGTAAACAAAACCTTGAATCTGACTACATGTCTGTTCAGGCGTAATTCGCCTCTTTCATATTAAGTGCACCCACACTTATTATATATCATTTTGTTCAGGAAAAACTGGAATTTCATGTCACATCAAATATTTATGTATTTAAAATAATTTAATATGAATACAATGTAAAAAAAATTGAAAAATTAAAAATCTTTAAAATAAAATTTTACTTCTGCGTGGCATTTTAACTGTGAATATCATAATACTGTTAGCTGTTACTGCAACAAAATGCACATATTTGTATTCAGTGAAGTCTCACGAGTAAAATAGCCCAGGAATGAAAATTACCCCCATGATATTATGCAAAAGTAGACAACCCAAGGTATTGCAAATGGGGTATGCCCAGTCTTTTTACAGTACATGTTCGTATTGAGGAACATTTAAGGAACATAAAAAAATGGTTTAAGGAGCACCCCACTAAACTTCAAATCCGTGGAATTGAAAAGGTGAACAGAAATTGGAGAGGGGAAGATCTGGACAAGAAACTTGCTCAACAAGAAATGAGATGGGTGTTTAAATTAAAATTGTTATTCCCTAGAGGTTTAAATGGGGATTTTGAGATCTGTCACTTCCTTTGATATATGAATATTACCCACACTGTACTTCAGATCTGGTAGTCCTGATGTATTGTATTTTGTGTGATAATTTTATAATCCTGTGATTCTCTCTTTTTCTACGTAATAGGAAGATTCTGCGTATATATATATATATATATAATAGCACAAATTCGGAGGATGATGTATTATTCTTGTCGGTCTATTGTGTTCACATCCTATGTTTTTTTTAAAAAAGTGCAAGGCCTTTTCAATAATAGATATAATTAATGATAACAAAACCTAACTGTCTCTGTAAATAAGGATTATATAGAATAAATCTCATGTCAACAGAAATAGATAAGATAAGGGGGTTGGAGGTGTTTTTAAATATACACCATCTGTGATATATTCCATGTTAACATTATAAAATGTACATAATTGAATACTGGTGTATATAGAAATATTTTTCCTCATTCTATACCAATCTTTCCATATTATAAGAGGTATATCTGATATATATTTTTTAATTTTATTTTTTAATTATAATGTCTCTCTAATTCTATAGGATTAGTTTCACTTTTTTTTATTATATATGGATTAAGAGGATGAATAAGCCTCAACCATTATGGCAACCTTAGGAGTGTTTTCTATCCTTATTTTCTTGTATGATTGTATGCAATTAATGCAGCCTAAAATATACATATATTGAAAGACATATTCTCCTCACAGCTGTGTTATACTGTACTTGTTTTTTTTCATGTTGTGTATAAACCAGGATATACAGGTGATACTCGAAAAATTAGAATATTGTGCACAAGTTCATTTATTTCAGTAATGCAATGTAAAATGAGAAACTAATATACGAGATAGACGCATTACATGCAAAGCAAGATAGTTCAAGTTGTGATTTGTCATAAGTGCGATGATTATGGCATTACTGAAATAAATGAACTTTTGCACGATATTCTAATTTTTCCAGTATCACCTGTATATAGCAAGAGACAAACTGCATTTGAATAATTTTGTTTTGAATTTTTTTGATGCTTTTTTTTTTTTTATAATATTTCTTTATTTAATTTTTTAACGTATATAATTATACATAGAAAACTCACAGCATCTTAATATTACAATCTTAAAAACAAACACATAATAAACATATCATTACATATTTTTATAGCATTCATCCAAACATTCTCGACAAGGCAGAGTAAAACTTATTTGATCCAGTTAATTGTATTTCCTTTTAAATTCTGTCATAAGTTCTTTTAAGTTCAGCGAATCATTATAAAGTTGACAATTTGTTTAACCAATTTTCATATTCGACAATTTTCCTACTATTAGTAATATAAGTTGTGTCTTAATTTGAGTGAGACTATGATGCCTTTGAATAGGCAAGGAGGACCTCCAGTTTCTAGCTATAATCATTTTCATAGCTATAAAACAATGAATAGCAATACAAATATCATTGCTTGATGTTAGATTCCACTTTACGTGCAGTGACGCAATTAAAGGAGAAAAGGTTAACTTTATTCCTGTCAAAACATAGTAAAGATCAAAAACCCATGTCCAGATTATTTTTGAGACAGGGACAGGACCACCATATATGTATGAAAGATCCTATATCACTGCCACATCTCCAGCACGAGGGATTATACTCTTGGTACATTTTTGCTAGCTTCTTTGGAGTTAAATACCATTTATTCATAATTTTAAAATGGCATTCCGACAGATTCAAACAGTGTACATTTTTATATGTTTGATTCAAGGAAGAACACCATTCTTCTATAGATATACTTGTTTTCAGATCTTGTTCCCAAGAGTTTATTATTTTCACTGGATTATCATTAAGCGAATCGAGAAGGAGATTTGCTTTGGAGGTGACTTTATTCACCTGGTTATAATTAAAGATATTTTCTATATAGCGTGAAAATTGGGAAGAAGATTTCAAAACATTTACTTCCAAAAAGTTTTTTATTCTTAAATATGTGAAGACTTCTCGATTTGGAACATGAAATTCTGTTATCAACTCTTGGAATGTAATTATCTTATCTTCTTTCATTATTTTTGAGATAGTAATGAGATCTTTATTTGGCCAATATTTTAGAGATAAGTCTTTAATATTCTGTTCTAATACAATAAGTTTACAGGTTTTTGGAATATACTGAACTATTCCTAAAACTTTTTTAATCTCCTCCCATGCTTGTAGTAGTTGGGATAGAATTAATGATTTATCCATAAGAAGCTCTGTACACTTGTTATTGCTATTAAATCATAAGTAATACTCCAAATTGCAAGTCTTAGTAGCCTCTGCTTCAATCAAATACCAGGGGTCTATTGTCATATGTTTTTCTTGTAATTTATATAGGTGTTTTACTATATTTGCATAATATCCAAGTTTTATATTAGGAAAATTACTCGACGCGTTTCGGCAATATAGCCTTTTTCAAGAGTTCAAAATTTTGAACTCTTGCAAAAGGCTATATTGCCGAAACGCGTTGAGTTGTTGTGTATGAGATTTGGACTCTCTTGTGTAAAGTATTATTCTTTACTTTTTAATTACTCATTGTGTGTCTAATAAATATTGATTTTATATCAATTGTATCCTGAGTCAAATTGGAACTGGAAACATCTAAGGACCACAGAGGGGAACAAGTTTGGAGTGCCAAATACAATCAATTATAAGATATGCTGTTAGTCTGAGCCAGCTTGAATAAGTGGCTCATAACCATGTGAGTTGAACCAGTTACTGTTTTTTAACCCATTTGTGTGTTGCGTTATTACCCTATATGTGCTGTACTTTTGTTTGCAGATTGTGAATAAGACTGCTTGCTATACTTGTACAAGGGTAAAGTAATTTTAGAATGCTCTCACCTACCACCTTTTGTAGTTCTATTGTATTATTTTAGTTGTGATTAAGTGACTCCCACCAAGATATGCTCACTTTTCTCCATAATTTCAATGTTTTATTTGTATGTTTTAATAACTTAATAACATTTATTTCCATGGTGTTTGTCACCTTTGAAGGAATTATTATTCCTAAGTAATTAATGTATTTTTTAGTCCAAAGAAAATCATACTCTCCACTCAATTTATCCACTATGGATTGATCTATATTCTTGTACAATGCCGTAGATTTTGAGATGTTTAATTTATAGTTAGATACCAAACCATATTTATTAATTTCTTGCATTAACTGAAAGGGATAGTTCAGGAGATGTCAATGTGATAGTGGTATCGTCCGCATATAACAAAATCTTTGTTTCTCCTAAGGCATTGTAAAAACCCTTAATGTTAGTATTATCTCTGATGTCAATTGCTAAAGGTTCAAGTGATAAAATATAGAGCAGAGGAGATAAAGGACACCCCTGCCTTGTACCGTTCTTTAGGTCAAACCATCCGGCACAAATATTTTTCTCCGACAGTCCTAGCAGAAGGAATGGAGTATAATGCCATGATAGCTTTAAAGATCCTTCCCCTAAACCCAAACCCCTCCATGAGTTTCTCTAGGTATCCCCAGCTGACCCTGTCAAACGCATTTTCTGCGTCCAATGACAGGGCCAGCAGGGGAATCGACCTCTTTTCGGATTGGTCTATCATATCCAGAATTCTTCTTGAATTATTGGTTGAGGACCTGCCCGGAACAAAGCCAGTTTGATCTGTATGTATTATTTATGGTATTATACTTTTAAGTCTTTCAGCAATAATTGAAGCATATAATTTAATGTCAACATTAACTAATGAGATTGGTCTATAGTTTTCCACATATCTACTATCCTTATTTGGTTTTAAAATGGGAAGGATATTCGACTGGAGCAGTTCTTTGGGTATATTTCCATTCAATGCAAACTCATTAAAGAAATCTGTAAATGGTTTGATTAATATGGATTTAATTAATTTATAATATAAATTTGTAAACCCATCTCGGCCTGGGGTTTTATTTAATTCTAGTTTATCTATCAACTTCTTCCGATGTAATTACTTGATTTATTATAGACAAATCTTCTTCTAAAATCTTGGAGATATTTGTGTTTAAGTACTTTTGTATTTCTATGTCTTTTGGATGAATCTTTAAGTTATATAATTCCTGATAAAATGTATTAAATTTTTTACCAATTTGTTCGGGAGAAGTGTTTACCATTTGGTCGTCTTCAAGTGTTTTGATCCTATTTCTTGATCTCTGATGTTGCAATTTCCTAGTTAAATTTTTATTAGCTCGGTTACCCGTGCAGTCATTTTTTTATTTCAGTTTGTTTATAGTAACTTTAATTTGTTCTTCTGTTTTTAAGTTAATTTAATTTTGTAGATTTTTTAATTTTGGTTTTCTGTCAAGTGATGGTTTAGATTTATTCAAATTAGAAAGCAATATATAAATCAGATAAGTTTTTTCCAATTTTTTCCCTTTGTATGTGATGCATTTTAATTAAGTAGCCCCTCATGACTGCCTTATGAGCGCACCAATTCATAGTATATGAAGTATCAATTGGATTATTTTCTGTGAAGAAAAGTTTTAGAAGTTTGGATACTTCATTATTATTCATATCATTTTTAATTAGTCTATCATTCAGTCTCCAGGTTTTCATTGAATATTTTTTAGGTTTCCCTATATCAATCAATATAAAACTATGGTCGGACCATGTATTCTCTTTTATTATAATCTTATCGATAGAAGAGATTGAATTAGACTTTACTAGACACATATCTATTCTCGAATATGAGCCATGCACGCTGGATATATGAATATAATCTCTTTCCATAGGGTGCTTGGCGCGCCATGCATCATATAATCCATACCTTCTACACAGGGTCAGCAATTTCTTAGATTGTTTTATAGTTCTATTATCCGTTTTTGCAGTTCCCTGAGATATTTTATCCATCTAGGGTCCAATACGCAATTAAAGTTCCCGGCGATAATCCGAGTACCTTTCATTATATTCTGTACCTTACACATTATTTTAGCAAATGTAGACATTGGGTCTACATTTGGTAAATATATATTTACTAAAGTGTATGGTTTTTTGTCTATTTCACAAACTATGATTAAATATCTGGCCTCTTTATCAGCGTCTTGGTATTTGATAACAACTTCGATTTCTTTAGAGAACACTATAGCCACCACTCTTTTCTTAGTATTTAAGGAAGCATGACTGATCACAGGGAATCTATCCCCTCCCCATTTTTGAGTAGTATTCTGTAGCCAATGTGTTTCCTGCAGGAAGCCGATTTGTATATTTTCCTGAGATAGTGAATGATAAAGCCTATTTCTTTTAATCACAGTGTTTAATCCCTGAACATTTATTGACATTATCCTGACCATTGGAACTGAATTATGTTACACAAACCATCTGCCCTTGTCTTAAGCACCTTTACCAACAATACATTCATACCAAACTGACCGACCATAAAACGGTCTGCAGTCTTATACCACACAACCATTTTGGGAAATATTTCCTCTTATTTCATTGTAGCCCATTTGAGTTACAAAGAATACTGTAGTATTACTACAGAAAGTGGGGCAAACCGGATTTGGAGTGGAGGGAGTACAAATTTTTTTTTTATATATATATATTAAGGAAATGTATTCAGTGTGAAAAAAATCGATGTTTCGACCCGCAGGTCTTTATCAAGAAAAGGATCTTGATAAAGACCTGCGGGTCGAAACGTCGGTTTTTTTTTTCACACTGAATAAATTTCCTTAATAAGTCCTCTGGAGTGCTCACTTCACTGTTTTCATATATATGTATATATATACGAAGACTTCGTATATATATTTATATATATATATATATATCCTTCTAATTACGATATATTACATTACCTCTTAATTGGAATTCTCTTCCAATTTCTCGTGTGCAATCCGTTTTCTTTCTATTTTTACTAGTGCAACTTTGTGTTATATCAATTATAATTTTAAAAATAAAATTTTCCCTATTTTGTGCAATTATATTATTGTAATTCTATTTTAACACTTTCACACAAAAAAAAGTGCTTTCGGTGTTTAACATTATTTGTAGTCAGGGCAATCTGGCCGTAATGAAAAAAGGTAACATAACATATTAAACTAATAAACATATACAAATGGACACCAGTCGGTTGTGGTGTGCCGGAACCAACAAAGCAGTAGGCCTGTAATAAAAGTGGGCCCACCTTAGAGGGTGATATGATTAGAGGGAGTGGTGGGAGGGGTGACTCACCAGACAATCCACGATAAGTTGGGAGTGGATTGTCAGCCCTTTTAAGGGAAATCAAGCCCCTCCCACAACTACAGGCCAAGGCCTTAAATTTGTAGTCGGGGCAATCTGGCCGTAATGAAAAAAAGGTAACATAACATATTAAACTAATAAACATATACAAATGGACATCAGTCGGCTGTGGTGTGCCAGAACCATAAAAAAATAAGAAAATAAAAGTGGGCAAAAAGAAAAGTACTATACAAAATGTATTCACATAACAAAACATTGTTTATTTGGACGAGTCATGAAAAGCTTGTCTTAACTCTTAAACTGGGTTTGGAATGTAAAGAGTTTCCAGTGTCCCATAGCCTTGATGATATGAGCAAGAATGTAGTTGGAGGAAGCTGCAGATGCTGCACCTATACGGAAGGAGTGTCCTGAAAAAGGTTTGCATTTAGGCCGAGCCTAGTTAATAGTAAGCGAACTTAAAGCACAAAATATAGATGTCGTAGGGATGGAGCCGTTAAGTTCTAATAATGGTTGGTTTGGTTGTTAAGGGAAAGTTTATCCAGGACACCATAGTTTTCAGTAATTTTAGGTTAAGGTGGCAAAAAGAAGTGTTCCCCAAAATAGATTCCACAGCAAACATTACTATTCTGAGACAAAAGTGGCCGGGTACTGGTAGACTAGCTAGATGCCAAGTGGCGAAGAATTATGCTATTGAGAACGTGACAGAGGAGTCCCTACTAATTGCCAAGCGGCATTAGAGGCGCTACCTATGCGTTGGCCTGAGGAGAAATATGAGACCACCGAAACGTTGTGGCAGGGTGTCGGCCTCTCGGTGATAACTAAAGCATAAGATAGAATGGGAGTGACATGGGAGGCCCTCTCTATGCAACCATGCAAGGCGGCCGCCTCCCCCGCCCGGCGGGCACTAGGCCGCAACGCCGTTCTTGGTTTCATCTGGTCCCAGTTAGGTAGCAAAACTTCCCGCTGTGAGCCCCTTGTATTGTGGGGCCAGTGATTGTTCGGAACTGATGGCTGTGTGACCTTTTTGGGTCGATTTTCGCTCTTTTTGCCGAGATTATGCTGGAGCTCGTGGAGAATTTGTCTCTCCGCCATGATGGTCAGGCCCCGCCCCCCAAGTAATTGTTTTTAACCACTTTTTAAATATTAAACTTTGAAGATACTGTTCAATTGGGGGTCTTTTGCCTTTCTATACCATACAGAATCGCTTTGGTATTATAGTATCCAGTATACAACCTTCATCTACAGACTGTGAGATTCTCCCTCTCAAATAGAGCCTTGCAAACCCAGAGCCAGGGGTGATAGGGCTCTGGTCCATATGAGTTCTCTCCCCCCACCTTTTCCCATATACAGTTTGTTTTGTACCATCTGCACTATATTTTTCTATGCTTACTTTCAGATTTACCATCTTCAGTAATAGCGCACTAATTTGGTAATATTATTTACTATAGGGCTAAACATGTAGACACAATAAGATGTTTCTTATTCAGACGCTTGACTTCACGCTAAGATTTTACTTTCCTTTTTTTAACTATGGCTTTTCCTGTAATTGTGTGAATACTAGTAACCAATGGGAAATGTGTTTAGATACATCTTCTGTTTCCAGATGTGGCAGACCAGGGGAGGTGTTAGCCCCTCTATGACAATTGACGTCACAGAGTGGTTGTAGGATTGGCCTAAATTCATGTGGTGAAGACGTTAAAAATAATGTTGGTATGATAGTGCCATCTGCTGTTATATTCTGGTAATGCATTAAGCTTTTTTCACACAAACTTTTTGTTAGTGACTTGCATTCCAATTTATTGGGTAAAAGCTCACAGTGATGGCTTGAGAATGAGCTCTGTGTGTGGGTCAAAACGTTGCACTGAGCGTGTGCTTACCCAATAAACTGCAGTGTTACCAGGGACAGACTTGGAAAGCAACACAGGAAAAATCTTTATGCCAGCCCTATAATACATTGTGTCATTACATCGGATATGCGGGTGTAAAGAGAAACTGACATTGAAAGTTATTTCTACGATTTGATGGACTGCACGCATAGAACTTCACAATAGACAAAAGAACAGTGTTATTTTAGGTAGATGTGCAGAAGATGCTCAATATTTCAGCCCCACTACCACTGACGTGCTGTGAAATGTCTGGTAATGGGACTCACATGTTGACTGGATGCTGTTGCACTTCTTCCATTATAGCTTGGCCTAGTGGTCATGATGCCACGAGTATTCTATGGCACAGGGGTCTATGCTGAAGAAATGGTAGGCAGGTGGGAGAAAGATCTGTTTTTAATGTAATTCATTTAATACATTTTTATCTACAATTTCGGAGTGTTATAAGCATTTATGCGTATATAAGCATTGATTATAATATATACACAAATATTAATATTAATACAATACACATCTTACGCTTGTGTTTGTAAATATGCCATTACTTTGAAAAATGATATATATCAAGTAAAATTATTGTATTTTTTAAATCAATCCTTCTCACTGACACGCACACATTCTTATTTTGACACACTCTCTTTGACACACACACTCTCTCTCTTTCTCCAATACACACACTCCTTCTTTGACACGCTGCAACACACGGTCACTGATCCATACATTGTGCATTCTTACATAACACACGCTGCACACTCAGAGACAACCACTGACACGCATACCTACAAACACACACTCTGTGGGAAATGCTGCACATACAAACTCTAGGCACCATGACCACTTCAAATCACTGCCTGCAGTAACCCTTTAACCTTGCACCCTCCACCTGCCAAATACTACCTGTTATTATGAATAGAAGGAGAAGTCCATTATATTGATTATATACAAGACTCGTTTTCGTCCATTATTTGTGAGTGCAATATTAATCCGCACTCCTGACAATCCCAGAATTACCCGGTGAAACGCGTGTTGGAAGCCATTATACTTCTTATTCCCACAGCTATTTTTCCGTTTTAGGGCTGACATTTTTAACATAATAGAAGTTTGTGGTTCACTCTCTTTTGAAACGTGACATGCTTTCCTGGTGGGGATCACCAACTGGCTGGGAACTATATAGGGACTAGCTAGAGTCTTCATTCAGTTATATGTACTCGGGAACATCCAGTTAGCTCTTGCCCGCTAGGAATTTCTGTCTGCTCCTTGTCTCATACCTGCAACCCTTGCAGTTAAAGGGACGCTATAGTCACCAGAACAACTACAGCTTATTGAACTTGTTCTGGTGAGTAGAATCATTACCTTCAGGCTTTTTGCTGTAAGCACTGTCTTTTCAGAGGAAAAGCAGTGTTTACATTACAGCCTAGTGATAACTTCACTGGCCACTCCTCATATGGCTGTTAGAGATCCTGCCTGGGTCATTGCTGCCTAAAATGCATCCAAACATTCAGTATCTCCTCCCTCTGCATGCAGACACTGAACTTTCCTCATAGAGATTCATTAATTCAATAAGTGTCTATGAGGAGATGCTGATTGGCCAGAGCTGTGTTTGAATTGTGCTGGCTCTGCCCTTGATCTGCCTCTTTGTCAGTCTCAGCCAATACTATGGGGAAGCATTTTGATTGGATCAGGCCACCACTTCTGATGATGTCAGCAGACAGCTCGCTATTCTGAGGCAAACAGCATGTAGAGCTACAGCTTCAGGCTTGAATACAAGTAAGATTTTACCATATTTAGGGAGGCATGAGGGGCTAGATGGTGGTTTAAACACTTTAGGGTCAGGAATACATGTTTGTGTTCCTGACCCTATTGTGTTCTTTTAATAATACGTTGAACGCAATGTCAATAGATATCACTGTTGGGCTCTGAAACTCTTGCTTTGAAAAGTGTCAAATACCTTATTAAGTGCCAATACCAATTAGGAGTAACAAGACTTACCTCTGGTGGTCAAGGGAATCACCACATCCATTATATTGGAGGGACTACCAGTACTGTCGGTGATAATTATTTTGATTTCATTATAGTGACCCCTGGTGGTCAAGATTTGTAGGACATTTGGTGGAGACAAGATGAGAATTTAGCTATGGAAATATTAATGATCTTTTATTGTATAAACTATTTAATTAATTAACTACTTGTTACCACCTTGTGGCGAAAGGAACCTCGCCACTGGTTTTTGGAGGGAACTGATTGCCAGCCTCATGCCTTGGGACTATGACCCCTGGGAGATTGGGCACTTTAAAAACAGCATTTGGGGCTTATGGACTTCTATTGGACTGTGTATGGCCCTTGTTAAACTTAAACCCCAGGGCGATTTTATTCTGTTCGTGGGATCTGAGCGCTGTTCGGATATATTAAGTGCTCAGATCCAAGCTATCTGGGGATAGGTTGAATGTGGGGGTTCTGTTCAGTATGATAGGAATTATGTATTTTTACTGTTGTTTTAAATGGAGATATTTTCTGTATGCTGGAGATAATTGGTTTACCACACCAAAGCCATGCTTGCAGCTGGTCAATAAGGGATTTCCAACTAACTTTTGAACCACTGGACCTATTTGTATGATTTTGACATATGTTTGTATTTGGAGTATGCTGATTCTGAAAATTTAAAGTTTTATGTGAATGTGATGTATACTTTTAAAGTTATGAATATTGCGTAAAATTGTGTATTTTTCTGCCTGTGATAGTTACATTAGCCCATTGTGTTCAGTAATTATATCACAGGCAGAGGGGAGTTTTCTGTGTGTAATTGCTGGGAGTGTCTGAGTGTATTGTACATATTGATTGGTTGTTCTGCAAAACCCTGTGGGCGGTACTATGTGTGTAAAATGTGCATAAAAGCAGAGTGTTGGATTAAAGCTTCAGTTCTACTTCACCCTCAATTTGGAGTCTCGTCTATTGGGGGATCCGCTACAAGGGATTGCTATGCTCTGCATATTCCCTTGCTATAATCACTCCTAAGCTCTTGTAAGAGCTTGTTCCTGCTTCGCTCTGAAGGAAGAGAGGTACGGCCTGCTGTGGTTGTGGTGTCTGCTAGAGTGCTTGGAGCATCCTTCAATGGAGGTACCCAGTCGGGGTGCCAGGTGATCCATTAAACACCTCTATGTAGACTAAGTGCCACTTGTTTACATTTAACTGACTTCTTGTGTCTATGTAAATAAAATAATACAATTCTGGACCTTTTTTCATGGGTAATACATTCCTGGACTTCATTTGTTCAGATCTGACTGAAATTTATGTTTATATATAATTTAGATTTCTTAGAACCAATATTATTTGTATGTGTGCCAATATGATTTTAGGTACACGTTATTAAAGGACGCTTCAAATTTAGCAATTTTTTTTTCCATTTCTTCAAAATTTATCCTATTAAACAAACATTATTATTTTTTCCCCCCATTTAATGTTTTTTTTTTTTTTTCATTGATTTAAAAAAAGGGGGGGGGGAGGGGGTAGAGGGAGTGGGGTACAGAATTGAAAAAAAAGGGGGAGAAGGATGTGGAGGGGAGCATACCAAAATTCAGTCATAGTTTACAATCACATTTGCTGTAAGCTGTTACATATTCCATGAACGTACACACACACACACACACACACAGCGTATCATTGCCATATTCCCTAATATGGTACCTTTCCCGTTTTAGCGTCCCTATCCTAGGTTTGCAGATCTATGTGTTTGTCTTTTTCTGTTGCCTGGCCCTTTGGGCCTACCTGTCTAAACAGCCTCCAGTTGACTGGGACCTGCTCCGTTGTCGTCATGTGGAGAACCCCACAATTACAGTTTTCATACATGTGTTGGGTATCTACCTCTTTCCAAACCTCTGTCACTAGTGGTGGCCTTAGAGTTTTCCATAATCTAGCTATTGCCCTCTGGGCCAACAAACATTATTTTAATGTACTTGTAACAGTCACCAGGGGACTTATGGAACAGTTTACCAGGAGTTGGAGCCCAGTTGCAGGAGATGGCACAGGAAGCAGGCAAAATCCAAAACATAGTACAGATTAAGGGGAAATCCAAAGGCAGGATCAGGCGAGAAGCAGAAGTCAGGGCTGGCAGCGGAGTAAAAAAGTCTGTAAATCAGGCAGAGGTCAGAGTCCAGGAAATCAGTCAGAAGCAAATCAAAGATCTGTCAGGAAACACCAAACAGGCAAAATGACCAGATCCTAGGTCTCAGGAAGGGCTGGCTTTTACAGCCTGCTAATTAGGTGCAGCTGACCCTAATTGGAAAAGGGTTGCAGGTAGATCAGTGCTGCTTAACCCCTTAAGACCGCAGGACGTTCTATGCCGTCCCCATTTTAGTGGGTCTAAAATCCGCAGGACGGCATAGAACGTCCTGCGATCTTATGTACTTACCCGGTCGCCGGCGATCCCACGTGGGCCACCCCACGTAGCAATATTAAACAACAAGGTACGTTAATTTACATTACCCATATGATTACATCACTCCCTCTCTGATGTAAGATATACAAAGCATTAGTATAGACGGTGCTGTTCATGGTGCTTTTTGCCACTCTGGATTTAGCCGCCTTGGGCCGGGTGTAGGTGGTTGTTTCGGGTCCTGTATAGGTATGTCCCCAGCGGTAAGGCACGTTTTGAGCCCGTAGAGAGGTCGTTATGAGCGTCAGGTTCCGACGTTGAAGTAGTGTAGCTGGAGAGAGGTCTGCGTAGATTTGCAGAGCTTTGTATTCTGCCAGTGGTCGGTTTTTGCGGCTGGCTTTCATGATTTGATCTTTAACATGAAAATAATGAATCCTCATTAGTACATCACGTGGTGATGATATCGGTATGTGTTTCGGCCTCCCGACTCTGTGTATGCGGTCTATAACTAGGAGGTGAGGATCCACTTCCGGTATGAGTTTAGCAAAGAAGGTTGTTGTATATTGAAGCAATTCTTTGCCGTCTATGTCTTCCGAAATGCCCCTTATTCGCACATCATTCCTCCTGGATCTATCTTCCAGATCAATTAGCTTGTCTTCATGGGCTTGTATTTTGTGTTCCAACTCATGCATGGCATCCGCCATGCTATTATGGGCCTCCGCATGTTCCGCCATTTTGTTTTCTATATGTGATGTACGTTCGCCCATCTCTGTCACATCTTTAGTGAGGGTGGCTATTACCTCTCTGAATTGGTGCATCAGGGAGGTATTCAATGTTTCCAACAGAGATTTCATCCTGGACTCTGTTATTGGTCCTTCACTCCCCACCTTCGTTTTCTGTGTCCGACGCCTGAGCCTCCGCTCCTTCGTCAGCGCCATCTTGTTCCCTTTCCGGCGGCTTCTTTTGCTTGGACAGTTTCTGCGTGAAAAATGCCGCTTTATCCATTTTTGTTTTTCGCCGCCATCAGGTGGAGCAGCCCGTCAGTGCTTGATGGGAGTTGTTTATTTTCCTGCTCGTGCAGTTTTAGTCGCTGTTATACGCCGCTTTTCGTCGATCGGGTAGGAGCACAACGCTTATGCGACCATTCCCGCTGGCTGTCGACCACGCCCCCCATATATGTACAATTTTTAAAGAATACATGAGTGAGCAGGAAAAATACATTGCTTTTATTTCTTATGGGATTCATATTTAACTGTAGGTTACAACAGAATGGCACAATCATATAACATGACAAGAAAGAAAAAAATGAAATGACCCCTGTTCAAAAGTCTGCATACCCTTCGTTCTTAACACTGTGTATTGCCCACTTTAGCACCAATGATAGTGAGCAGTATTTTGTAATAGTTGTCTATGAGCCGCTAATTCTTGCAGGTGGTATGGCTGCCCATTCATCTTGGCAAATGCCCCCAGGTCATGCAAAGTCATTGGTCGTCTTGCATGAACCGTACGTTTGAGATCTTCCCAGAGTGGCTCCATGATATTAAGGTCAGGAGACTGTGATGGCCACTCCAGAATCTTCACCTTTTATTGATGTAACCACTTGAGAGACTTGGCTTGGCCTTGTGCTTAAGGTCATTGTCATGCTGGAAAGTCCAAGAGCGTCCGTGCAGAAGAATGCAGATTGTCTGCAAGTATTTTCTGATAACATGCTGTATTCATCTTGCCATCAATTTTCAAAAGATTCCCCGTGCCTGTAGAGCTCCCCTCAAAAAACATCAATGAGCCACCACAATGCTTCCCAGTGGTCAGTGGGCATGGTATTGTTTTCACTCTATGCCTTGTAGACCCCTCTCCACACATAGCGCTTATGGTTGTGACCATAAAGCTCTATTTTGGTCTTGTCACTCTAAATGATAGTATGCCAGAAGCTGTGAGGCGTTTCAAGGTGTTGTTGGGCATATTGTAGCTGGGCTTTTTTTGTGGCATTTCAGCAGTAAAGTTTTTTTTCTGGCAACTCGACCATGTAGCTCATATATGTTCAAGTATTGTCGTATTATGCTCCTTGAAACAACCACACCATCTTTTTCCAGAGCAGCCTGTATTTCTATTGGGGTTTCCTGAGGGTTTTTCTTTGTATCCCGAACAATTATTCTGGCAGTTGTGGCTGAAATCTTTCTTGGTCTACCTGACCTTGGCTTGGTATCAAGAGATCCCCAAATTTTCCACTTCTTAATAAGTGATTGAACAGTACTGACATGCATTTTCAATGCTTTGGATGTCTTTTTATATCCTTTTCCATCTTTATAAAGTTCCATTATCTTGTTACGCATGTCTTTTGATAGTTCTTTTCTTCTCCCCGTGGCTAAGTATCTACCCTGCTCAGTGCATCCTCATGAGAGCTAACAAACCCATTAACTATTTTTTCACAGACACTAGTTGCAATTTAAAAAGCCACAGTTGTGCAAAATTAACCTTTATTGCCATTTTAAGCTGTGTGTGTCACCTTGTGTGACTGTAACAAGGCCAAACATTCAAGGGTATATAAACTTTTGATCAGAGCTATGTGGGTTATTTCTGTTATCATTATGATTTAAAAAGGAGCCAAACAACTCTGTGATAATAAGTAGCTTCATATGATCACTATGTCACAATGCCGCAGGTTTCTGTGGGCGTGGCCACACGGAAACACAACGGTCACGCCGACAGAAATAGCAAATATTTATCTTACCTGCGGCAGATCAAAGCCCGACCTCCTTCCATCCCGGTCCCCAGCGCGTGCGGCGTTACAAGGGACGCCGGCTACTGCAGTTCCGCACGCATGTTTTGGGGTCAGTGGCCACATACAGCCAATTACAGCTTCGGGAGGGTTATTTAAACCCAAATTACCTTTTGATCATTGCCCTGTCGTGGTTTCCCTTAGCTGGTTATCCGAGAGAGTGTTCCTGATTAGAGTATTTCTGGTATTTGACTTTGGCTTCGTTTGACTTCCCTAATTTCTGGTAACCTTGACTTTTTGCTTTCCTCATTGTTTTGTCTCGTTCTGTATCCCCGACCTTGGCAAGTATTTTGACTATTCTTGGATACGTTAAGTCTGGACATTCTATGGTCCGGTTTTGCGTTATCCTTAGTCCTAGGTGTGATACTATTTCTGCGTACTGGATCAACTAGTAATCCTGACACACTATTATTCAATAAAATAATTATTTTTGCATGATCAGTCATATTTTCTAAATCAATGCCAAAATGTTAACATTTCTGCCAGGATATGCAAACTTTTGAGCATAACTGTACATCTGAATATTATTATTATTATTATTATTATTGCAATTTATATAGCGCCAACAGATTCCGTAGCGCTTTACAATATTAAGAAGGGGATTTAACTATAAATAGGACAATTACAAATAAACTTACAGGAACAATAGGTTGAAGAGGACCCTGCTCGATCGAGCTTACATTCTATAGGAGGTGGGGTGTAAAACACATTAGGACAGGAATTTGCAATCAAATAAGGTGGACTGCCCTTTAGGAGAGGGCAAGAGACAGGTATGTGAGGTATTGGTTAGTCTTGGAGGCCATAAGCTTTCCTAAAGAGATGGGTTTTAAGGCACTTCTTAAAAGATGCAAGACTAGGGGAGAGTCTGATGGCGGTAGGCAGGCTATTCCATAGGAAGGGAGCCGCCCGCGAGAAGTCCTGCAAGCGCGAGTTGGCCGTACGAGTGCGGACAACGGACAGGAGGTGGTCACGGGCAGAGCGGAGAGACCGAGAAGGGACATACCTATGGATCTGTGAGGAGATATAAGAGGGGCTAGAGTTGTTCAGTGCTTTATAGGTGTGAGTAAGTACCTTGAATTTACTCCTATAGCATACAGGAAGCCAATGTAAGGACTGGCAGAGGGGTGAGGTGTGAGAGAAACGACTAGAGAGGAAAATCAGTATAGCAGCAGCGTTCATTACGGACTGTAGGGGTGCAGTACGGCTTTTGGGAAGACCAATCAGGAGAGGGTTACAGTAATCCATGCGGGAAATTACTAGAGCATGGACAAGCTCCTTGGTAGTATCTGGTGCAAGAAAGGGGCGGATGCGGGCTATGTTTTTAAGATGAAATCTACAGGATTTGGCAACATGCTGGATGTGAGGCTCAAAGGTGAGACCAGAGTCAAGTATGATGCCAAGACAGCGCGCTTGCAAGGATGGACTGATGTTGGTACCACAAACTTGAAGGGAGAGCGAAAGAGGAGGATCAGTATTAGGAGGAGGAAAGACAAGGAGCTCAGTTTTTGAGAGATTGAGTTTCAGAAAGCGGGAGGACAGGGGAGAGGTCCGGGGAGGAGAGATATAGCTGGGTGTCATCAGCGTACAGGTGGTAGTGGAATCCAAAAGAGGTAATAAGTTTGCCAAGAGAGGCAGTATAAAGAGAAAATAGAAAGGGACCAAGGACGGAGCCTTGGGGGACACCAACCGAGACAGGGCGAGGGGAGGAGGTATCATTAGAGAAGGAGACATTGAATGAGCGTTGGGAGAGATAAGAGGAAAACCACGAGAGGACAGTCACAGAGACCAAGCGATTGAAGAGTTTGAAGAAGGAGAGCATGATCAACGGTGTCAAAGGCCGCTGAGAGGTCAAGAAGAATTAGTATGGAGTAGTGGCCTTTGGATTTAGCTGTGATTAGGTCGTTAGTGACTTTGATAAGGGCAGTCTCTGTAGAGTGGACAGGGCGGAAGCCAGATTGAAGGGGGTCAAGGAGAGAGTTGGAATTGAGGAAATGAGACACACGGGTAAAGACAAGTCTTTCCAGAAGCTTTGAGGAAAAAGGGAGCAGGGATATGGGACGGTAGTTAGAGAGGGTGGATGGGTCGAGGGATGGTTTTTTTAGTATAGGCACTACAGTGGCATGTTTAAGGTCAGCAGGGACGATGCCAGAAGAGAGCGAGCAGTTGAAGATGTGTGTTAGAGAAGGCACGAGACAAGTGGAGAGAGATCTGATAAGGTGAGATGGGACAGCTGTCCATTAAGACACCACCTACCACTGTGCTACGGCTCTTCACTTACACAGCTCCTTCCTTGTGTCCTGTATTCTAGCGGGTGACTGATCCAAGATGGCGGCCCCGCTGCTCATTAGCGCCAATAGGAAGTAGCGGTCAATGCGGCGTCTAGGTATTATATGTCTATGGTGTATCCCCACCTTTCTATCTTATGTCCCCTCTTCTCTAAACATGAGCAGTATGCCACACCTCCCAATCAGGGCACCAGTGGGATGAGTTAAAAGGGGGCAGACTAGTAATATAATTGTGTCGCTGGCTTTGCCCAAAAGGAAAAGTGGCGTGTCCACCCACATTACTGGCATGTTGGCCTGGTGTGAATACACGCCAGGCAAACTGCCAATCATGCGAGACCAGCCCATTCAGGGGAGATCCTGCAGGGAACATTGCTTCAGCGCTCTGTGCTGGGTCCTAGTGCCCTGGATATAGCACAAACTCGAACCTTGATGCTATGATTGTTGGGAAAAGCGCCCTGGTGTGCCTAAAAGTGGACGGTGGGACATGACCGAAATATTGAGACTGTACCAACAGGAGTATTGGGAGGCACAGTATGCTTCCATTTTATCTTTTTTGTTTGTTTGTTTTTTGGAGCCCTGCAATGCAGAACATGGGGGTCTGTCTGTCTGACTAACTTCTAACTTTGTATTTCTTTGTGCAGCTGCTTACCTTATAAAATAATCCTTGTTTAATCTCATTGTGACGTTCACATAATAAAAAGATTTTCAACATGTTTTGTGATTGGTGTATTTTAGCTCGAACTGGTTTGCAAATGCTACATTTTACCTGTGCAATGATAACAATCACAAACAAGTAATAATATACATTTCCTACATTTAAAGAAAATCCATCCTTATACTGAGAGTGGGGTTAGCCTGATACAATAGAAAGGAGAGAATTTCATATTAAACATTTACAGCAGGCATTTAAACAAGTACTCACCTGAATATTCTGAAATCTGAAACCCGTTTTAGAAGTATTAAAAGCAGTCATGGAGAATAAAAAAAAAAATCTTTGAAGCCATTAATTCTGTGTAAAGGTGGGTTTTCTGCTAATGAGGGAGAATTTATTTAAAAAGTTGAAGATATAAGGATTGCAGGTTTATTACACACAGTAAATCGCCGACAATGGTCAATTTGTCTGTTACATAAAAGGTCCTCAGTTACTCTAACCAATCTCAGTACCATATTTCACTAAAGTAAAAAAAATATTGTTTTGTGGTTTGAAAAGAGGATGTAAGAAATCCTTACTGTGTTACTTGGATATATAGTGGAGCTAGCAGAAAGGTTCCAGCCAGGGAACGAATACAGTGGATTGAGGGAATGTATACAGCGGATTGAGGGAAATGTATACAGCGGATTGAGGGAAATGTATACAGCGGATTGAGGGGAATGTATACAGCGGATTGAGGGAAATGTATACAGCGGATTGAGGGGAATGTATACAGCGGATTGAGGGAAATGTATACAGCGGATTGAGGGGAATGTATACAGCGGATTGAGGGAAATGTATACAGCGGATTGAGGGGAATGTATACAGCGGATTGAGGGAAATGTATACAGCGGATTGAGGGGAATGTTTACAGCGGATTGAGGGGAATGTGTATATAGCGGATTGAGGGAAATGTAATCAGCGGATTGAGGGGAATGTATACAGCGGATTGAGGGGAATGTATACAGCGGATTGAGGGGAATGTAATCAGCGGATTGAGGGGAATGTATACAGCGGTTTGAGGGAAATGTTTACAGCGGATTGAGGGGAATGTATACAGCGGATTGACGGGAATGTATACAGCGGATTGAGGGGAATGTATACAGCGAATTGAGGGAAATGTATACAGCGGATTGAGGGGAATGTATACAGCGGATTGAGGGGAATGTATACAGCGGATTGAGGGAAATGTATACAGCGGATTGAGGGGAATGTATACAGCGGATTGAGGGGAATGTATACAGCGGATTGAGGGGAATGTATACAGCGGATTGAGGGGAATGTATACAATATTACCTGAAAAAATATTTCATACCGCATTGCATGAGGATATGGCTTGGGAATATTATTGTACAGATGGGGAAGGTTGATCTAGAGAGTAGGAGAGACTCTATCAGGTTTCCCACTTCCTTAACGGCCACATGAAATGTAAGCTTGATAGAGCTGTAAGATAGGCCTTGGTAGGACGCTAACAATTGCAGGTAATTTTATAACATGACAGGAGGCTTCGTATTTGCTTAAGTCTCTCTTTACTAGAACTCCACAGCAGCACAGAAAAACAACCAATCAGAAAAAAGTTAGGTACTATAAAACTCCCCTCCTCATGCATCATTCCCTCTTTCTTTGCTGCTCTGCAGACAGTACAGGTCAGAGTACCACTGCCTCCTGCTTATTGTGGGTGGCTTTGGGATTTAATATGACTTATTTAGGGTTTATATTTGGTATCATATTATATTTGTTATTTATATTTTATGTATTTAGTTATATATTCATTCTATTATGGTATTATTTTATTTATTGCTTATATTTTAGGAATACTGTATTAAGTTATATTCATTATATTTAGTATATATTATATTTCTTATTTATTTTATGCATACTGTAGATATACTTTGGTTATGTTTTATAGATTATTTTCTTTTTATATATTTTATATTTATATGGGGTTCAGCCTTTCCTTTATTAGGCTTCCAGTTTGGGGCTTACTATCCTTCTGATTCTTTCCTTCCCCTGTACCCCCGGGGATTTTTTCCCTCCACGTGGTGGTTCTTGGGGATCCCTTTTGTTGCTTTCCCTCCCCCCACCCTCTAACACCATGCGTTCCGCCAGGATTGCGCTGGCTGCAGTGTGCGCTCGGGGTGTCAGGAGACTAGCCGTCTGGCTGCCTCCTCTGACTCCCCGAGCTCCTTCATGTGTGTCTCGCTCGAGCACGTGGCCGCCTTCCGCGATCAGCTCCTTCTAGAGCCGCGGGTGTCCGACCAGGTAGAGGAGGGTGCTCCTGCTCGCGGCCCCTCCTCCACCCACGGTGGTCGGATCTCGGCTGGCGCTACCATGCGGTCTGCGCCGGCTGATTTCATCTGGAGCTTCCTCTCTGAGAGGACAGCTCATGCGGATCACTGTTTCCTATGACAGTGTATCTATATTGAGTACAGGGTCTGTGTCCCAGCCTGCTGTGAACGTTAGGCAGATTTTCTCCTCAGTTTGCTGGTTTGCTGGGTAGATGGCACGGCTTGCTGTGGGTGCTTATGGCAGTTTTCTTCACAGATCACTGTGTCCCCTATATATATATATATATCAGAGATTGCTGTGTCTATTACTGACTGTGTATATTTCACAGATTCTGTGCCTTTTGCTGACTGTGTATTACGCAGATTCTGTGTCTTTTACTGACTGTGTATTACACAGATTCTGTGTCTTTTACTGGCTGTGTATTACACAGATTCTGTGTCTTTTACTGGCTGTGTATTACACAGATTCTGTGTCTTTTACTGACTGTGTATTACACAGATTCTGTGTCTTTTGCTGACTGTGTATTACACAGTTTCTGTGTCTTTTGCTGACAATGTGTACTTCACAGATTCTGTGAGTTTTGCGGTGTATATCACAGATTGCTGGGTGTTTACTGACAGTGTGTATCTAGCTCTAGTCTTGCTAACCGTGTATGTCACGGATTGCTGTGAGTTCTTCTGACAGTGTATACCACGGATTCCTGTGAGTTACAGATATTTATGAACTCTGTTATACAACTCCGTACAGGGTGTATACGGTGTCAGTTGGCTCTAGGACTCATGTGCCTCTCAGTATATACTTCTTCCGGTCCTGCTATGAGGTCTCAGATGCGACTACTCGGGTATGTATTCTCTGTCCATGGAGACCCTTCTACGCTGATACTATACAATTCTATCAGATTCTCAGGGGAATTCATTGAGTTGGCTATCGTTAGCTCTGCAGTGTCCATGGTTACAATACCCTTCAGGTGGCATGATGATGGTAATCTATAATAATGATAAGAATTTTGAACAGATTCTGTGTGAACATGGGCATACCAACTCACAGTTTAAGGTGAGTATTGTTCAGTGGATCTTACACTCATGGACATGATGGTAACTGGAACAATTTCCGCTTATACCCGATACAGCTGGAATACCACTATTTTCCTGCTGGGCATTTAGGGACTGCCAGTCCCGGTTCAGGCTATTCACACGGCATTACGCTGTCTAAAAGGGTTGATTGTCTAAGAGTCCTAGGTCACAAGATGCCCTGAGGATCTACAATTTTTAGGGACCTCTACCCGTACTCAAAGGTCCTCGTTACTCATTTATACCCACCGTAAAGCGCTACGGAATTGGAAGGCGCTATATAAATACGTGTTAATAATGATATTATGGTAATACACAACCCATTGATTGGCCTGCTATGTCTGTGCCCCATTGATTGGCCTGCTTTGTCTGTGCCCATTAGAACGGCCTGCTATGTCTGTGCCCATTAGAACGGCCTGCTATGTCTGTGCCCATTAGAACGGCCTGCTATGTCTGTGCCCATTAGAACGGCCTGCTATGTCTGTGCCCATAAGAATGGCCTGCTATGTCTGTGCCCATAAGAACGGCCTGCTATGTCTGTGCCCATAAGAATGGCCTGCTATGTCTGTGCCCATAAGATTGGCCTGCTATGTCTGTGCCCATAACAATGGCCTGCTATGTCTGTGCCCATAAGAATGGCCTGCTATGTCTGTGCCCATAACAATGGCCTGCTATGTCTGTGCCCATAAGAATGGCCTGCTATGTCTGTGCCCATAACAATGGCCTGCTGTGTCTGTGCCCATGAGATTGGCCTGCTGTGTCTGTGCCCATAAGAATGGCCTGCTATGCCCGTGCCCATAAGAACGGCCGGCTATACCTGTGCCCATTAAAATGGCCTGCTATGCCTGTGCCCCATCGATTGGCCTGCTATGTCTGTGCCCATTGAATAGCCTGCTATGTCGGTGCCTACTTAAATGTCCGGCTATGTCTGTGACGATTTGCTTGGCTAACCTTTCTGTGTCCATTCGTTTGGCCTGCTGGGCCTATGCCTTCTGACGGGCCTACACTATTGGTACCGAACCCCTTTTGACCACGGGCCTGGGGTAATATCACTGAGGAAAACCCAGTGCGCACCAGTGACATGGAGATAGGCAGGTGTCCAGACAAACACCATTGCCATAGTGTTCAGGAGGACACCAGTATACGGCCATCTGAATATGGTGGGAAGGGTGAAGGCCCTAAACCTCAGGCTTGAAGGGCAACGTTTCTTATGAAGACCCCGGACACATCCACGGTTTACTCCAAACCGGCGACGGCACATCTCAAAGGAAAACTTCGCACAGACAAGGACCGGTACTCAGACTCCTCCAGAAGAAAGCGGTGTTCTTCCCTTGTCTTTACCAGCTACTCCGTATCTGCCTTCCGGAATCCTTATAGGTTCGGTAGTTGTTTCCTGCGTTAGGTTAGCTCCTGGCCTTGTCCAGTGGGACTTACTTTTCTTACCTTCCGGCCTGCTGCTTGCCTTCTATCCGAGATAGAATAGGTTTATTTTCTCTTATCTATGTTAATTGTTGCTTTTTGTTTTTTCATGACTTCCTTTTCCTTTTCGCTCGGGTCGTCGTGAGGCCTGACTTGGCCTCCTCCGACCTCCCGGGCACTCGTGGATTGCGGAGAACGTCTCCAGCTTTCCTCGGACTACCAACGGTCTACCTGGACCCCGCGTGCGCACGCATGGGATCCGGATAGTCGGTTGATAGTTTTTCTATCGTTGTTTCCCAGATTGCCCTCAGCCTTATGCTGACATTTATAATTGGTGCGCTCTACAGTTTGGTCTGAATCTCTAGGGACTCTAGTTTGCACCACAGGAGGGTGCGGCCCTCCATCACCTCGGTCCGAGTTTATTTATTTATTTTCAGGAACAGAGGGCGAACCCTCTCATACAGAACCGGATACTGATTTGTTATTAGAGGGCGCAGCCCTCACTCGTCCTCAACCAGATACTGGGCTGGATACAGAGGACAGGTTGGGTGGACCCATTCTCATAGAGAGAACCGATCACGGATGTAGACTCTGCTGTTGGTTACTAACAGGTGCGGCCCGCCCAGGCTAACAGCCGGACGCTCTCACGGTATGCGATCACAGTAGTAGAGAGCGCGGCTCTCTCATACACTCGACGCTCTACAGTACCGGCCATTTGTTCATCACACAGGCTTGTGCCTGTGCGAGACATTGATGTCTACATAGAGGGGCGTCCCTCCTGCATTCAATTAGAGCTGACATCCACGCTACTAACTTCGTTCTAGAGGACAGCCTTGTCATGCAAGTATTACATGTTTAGACTAGATCCCTCTATTTTATCTCCGGTGATGGATCTACTGGAGCCGGACTGCTGTAAAACACGCGAGAAATACTCAGAGGTATAACGGGGGAGTTATTTACACACACTCCTGGAGATGGTACGGCTAACGGATGGTCCTCCGGTATTATGAGAGTGCAGTTTTTTTGGCATATTCTGCACCATGTAATACAGAGATTGCTTTCTGTTTTGGATATCCAGACCATTACGTACAAACTGCGCAGACAGTTTCTCCCATGTCAAGATGTCGGGAGATACGGAGACCTTCATGGAGCAAACGGGCACTGCCTTGCTCGGGTAACAAGATTAAGGAAGGCCTATTATCCGGTCTGAAGGTAAAACCGTACGTAGGGGTCACAGGATAAGACCGGAAACCCCAGTTGTCTTGACCTCCCCGGTCATTACGATCTTGGGATAAGATGGCAGGACTGCCCCGTCTCCTCAGAGCGCATACCTGGTGAACAGGGTTCGGAGATGGTGGGTCCTCCGTCTATACTGTATTTATCCCTCACGGGAGCCGTTTTGTTTTTTGGATTTGCGCCAACCTACTTTTCAACTACAGTCAAGGAGACCTACGAGACCTTATGGGGATACCTGGTGTACCCCGAATCCTACACAGACATCTTTCACGCTTAGACGAGGTCATATCTGGATGGAAATCTGCACTCCGGTTTGCATCTCCCATCCCTTTGACTATTTCTGGGATTCACTATTCCCAGAATAGTCGACCACCGTTCTGGTTTGGCAGTTCTTCTCGGATGGTGGACATCGTTGTATTCATCGTATCTAGGACTTTGTTTCTCCCCATTATGTTTTCTGCTTTTTGTTCTGTTTTTGTCGCAGCTTGAAAGAGGAAATGATGCATGAGGAGGGGAGTTTTATAGTACCTAACTTTTTTCTGATTGGTTGTTTTTCTGTGCTGCTGTGGAGTTCTAGTAAAGAGAGACTTAAGCAAATACTCGCCTCCTGTCATTAATAAAATTAAGATTATAGGTACACTAAAGCTAGCATAATCTACAATTATATTGATTATGCGATGCACCTTCCTCAAGGAATAATCTGAAAGCTGGATCATTTTATTACTGTATAATATAAATAGTGTGGAGGCACTTCACGGTTCTGAAATTAGAATTTAAGAAGGACACTGTCTATCTGAACCCTATTGTGATTTATCATGGTAACTAATAGAGATGGTGACAGTGTGTTCAATCTCCAGGTCAGTTTAATTAAATGTAGGGATCCCCTCATTTATTTAGAGCTTATCCATGTCAGGGAGGCCCTCGGTAACATTGATGTCATCAACCTTACCGTGACCCAAGCCCATAGTAATAATTATCATCGGTCACATCCCTCTACTGAGATCTGACTGAATAAGTTCATTTTCAGTCAGTTTTGAACGCGTATCCAATATCAATTTTATTTAACTTGGCAGGATCCAAGTTATCTGCATCCATCCATGTGCCTTACTTTGCAGGTTTGCTGGTTACTAAATGGCAACTTTGCTCTCCTGTCACTTTTATCCCCGGTTTCACATAATTCTCTTCCCCCCATGTCTTGATGGACTCTTTCCCTTTTTTTCTTTAGCCCATTGGTGCAGAATGCCACAAACATCGAATCACATGAATAGATTTGCAGATTTCAAGTCAGGTAGGAGTTAAGAAATCAGGTAATGTATTTGGCTCACATACACACATTTTGTGGGATTTCCCCATAATTTGACTCTTCTGAGAAAGGTGACTCAGATCTTGGAGTATGTTGGATTAGGTCTTAGATGAGAAGTTGCTGCATCACCTGATACATTACACACCGATAAATATTAAACAACACAATTTCTTTATGGTAAACAAACCCACACAAACAATAATGAGCGATGTGGTTCTATCCTGTTTGGTTAAAAGGAGGAAGCGTGGGTCATGGTTACCTTGGAGTGGGATCTTGGCTTTGGGTTAAGTTAAGATCATGAGCCGGCACTAATGTTGTTATAGCATAATTAAATTATAATGTAAATACTGGGTGTGCTGGTGTCAAATGTATTTACTTTGCTGTGTCTGAGATTAAACAGTACAGAATCCATGCAAACCAGCTTGAGCTAGAATTACAAATAGGCTATAACTGCCCATTGGCCTATGGGTGGGGTATGATTCCAACCATAGGCGTGCGCACGGGGTGTGCCGGGTGTGCCTGGGCACACCCTAATCCCCGCGGCACGCCTATGGATTAAGTCCTGCAGGAACGGAGTTCCTGCACTTTTTATGAGCAGGAACACCGTTCCTGCAGGCACTCAGCACCCCCAAATGCCCCCCTTCCTCCCACTGTGATGGGGAGGGGGGGCAAGAGGTGATGGACCCCAAACCCCCGCCCCGGTCGGGCGCCTGTCTTTATCTCAGCCGCTGCGAGGGAGCTGTGTGCTCTCTGCTTCCTCTCGCCGCGCGCCGTTTGCTGATGCCGGAGCCGGAATATGACGTCATATTCCGGCTCCCAGCTACAGCAGACAGCCCGCGCGGTGAGAGGGAGCAGAGAGCTCACAGCTCCCTCGCCGCGGCTGAGATAAAGACAGGCGCCCGACCCACTGGACCCCAGGGACAAGTCCACGCCAGCACTCCAGGTAGGGAGGCTGGGTGGACATTTTTTAATAAAAAAATAATAATTTGTGTGTATATGAATGTGTGTGTATATGTGTGTCTGTGAATGTATGAGTGTGTGTGTCTGAATGTGTGTGTGTCTGAGTATGCGTGTCAGTGTGTGTGTGTACACACACACAAATGCATTGGAGTGTATATTATTTTTTTTGGTGGGGGGAATCTTGGGAGAGTTCCCACACTTTATTCCCCAGGACTTTATTCTCCCCTGTCGGCTCACACAGAACCGGCGCTATCTGAGTGCCGGCTCTGCTCTAAGCCTCCATGGGCCGGCGGGGAGATCAAAGATCTACCTCACCGGCCCACAGCAGCATGGAGGGAGGCAGGAGAGGACCCTGGGAACTCCAGACAGCAGCTCCGCCAGGTTCCTCTCGCGATATCTTAGCATTGCCATGGCAACGCCCAGATCTCGCGAGAGTTAACTCTAGCCCCGCAGGCTAGAGTTAACTCTCCACTGGACCACCAGGGATGGCACATGGCAGCAAGGATCCCCCCTCCCTACATAAGGTATGAAGGGAGGGGGGACATTTACTAATCTGCCCCCACCTCCACAATCCCTCCAAACATACAGAACACACACACATACAGCACCCACACACAAACAGCACCTACAGAAATACAGCACCCTCACACAAACAGCACCCACACACATACAGTACACATACAGCACCCACACACAGCACGCTCACACACAGTACACTAACCACACTTTCACAAACACACAACACCCTCACACACAGCACACTAACAGCACCCTCACAAATACACGACACATAACACAAACAGCACCATCACACACACATCACACACACATCACACAAACCGCACCCTCACACACACAGAGCACACTAACAGGACCCTAACAAACACACACACAGCAGCACCCTTACACACAGCACACTAACAGCACACACACACACACACAGCAGTGTGTGTATATATATATATATATATATATATATATACACACACACATACACATGCGGCGTGTGTTTGTGCTTTAGGGTGCACACCCTAATGCAATAGGCTGCGCACGCCTATGATTCCAACATTATTGTAGCCTATAGACTGTTTAGAAAGAGAGAGACAGTCCAACATATTATGTGTGTAGACGTCAATAAGGGGTTACTTGGTAATCTGGAAAGGGTGATAACCCTAATTTAATACTTTAGAATAGATACGAGAAGAACCTGAGAAAAGGTACCTCTTAGTAGATTACCCTTTACATTAAAACCACAATATACTTTTATTATTCTTAAAAACCCAAAAAGATATTTACTTCCAAAAAGCAGACTGTGTATAAATAGTGTCACAAAGTGATTAAGTGAAGAAACTCGTGTGGCTCATAAAGCGGTTTATAAATTGTTTCTTTAAATGTCAATCTCTCCTTCAGCTAGTGGCGTTTACTTACAAAGTAACAATTTGATATCATTTATTCGATACAATGTTTCTGAAGGAAATAATGCTTTTATCTTCTTTGAGTTAGATCCCTGCTTCTTGGAATAGAGGGGGCAATTTGCATAGATTTTAGATGGCATAGGGTAGATAAATTATCGTTTTATTGTATGTAGACAGCATATCATTTCAGGACAGAGTAATTAAAAAAGACTTCAAAACAGTAAGAAACAATTGTCTCTAGTAGTATTCACCACCAATATCGTTCACCTGATAAAGAGATTTTAAACATTAGAAAGAAGCACCCGGCAATCTAAATGTGAGCATTTGCTTCTAAGGCTCAATATACTTGTGAGACATCGCTGAATACAAATATGTGTATTTTATTGCAGTAACAGCTAACAGTATTATGACAGTCACAGTTAAATTGCCATGCAGAACTATTTTTTTTTAAAGTCTTAATTTCTCACATTTTTTAAATATTTCATTTATATTAAGTTATGTTTCTTATATAAATATTTGATTTGACACGAAAGCCCTGTTTCTCCTGAACAAAACGATATATAAGTGTAGGTGCATTTAAAATGAAATAGGTGAATTAAGGTTGAATAGATTTATAGTGCAAATTCAAGGTTTTGTTTACATTTTGATCTAAACTTGTACAATTGCCACATGTCATGATTCTCTTTTATTCCAGAAGTTTGGTCCTTAAGGGGTTAAGGGGTTAAAGAAACAATTTATAAACCAGTTTATGAACCACAAGAGCCTTTTCTCTTAATCACGTTGTTGTCACACTATATACAGTTTGCTATTTGGAAGTATATATGTTTTAGTTTTTTTCTTTTTTAAGAAAAATAAAAGTATATTGTGTATTATTTAAAAAAAAAAAAGTGTCTTTAATATAAAGAGTAATCTACTGAGAGGTACCTATTCTCAGGTTCCTCGCTTATCTGTTCTATATCCGATCGTCGGCTTCCGTCTCTGACATAATGTGTATATTAATATGTGTATGTGCTGGGAGCTATGCTTTCACAGTTGCAATAATGAAATATGTTCCTTTTTTATTATTTTTAAATGTCACTCTACAATTCTCTTTTCTATTTTTCATTTTTGGATTATTTACTCTACAGCAAAACCAGGCATTGACTTTATTGTGGTTTTTGATGATGCATAGGTGCTGGGGTGCTTTGGAGGCTAAAGCCTCAGACGAAAGGAGGACAGGTTGTTGTGGAAGAAAACGTTGGTATCCTCTATTACTTAAAGCAGCTCTGTCACCCTTTGAGCTCTTTGAAACATCTCAAATTACTTAATTGCTAAAGCCTCCCTCATATTAATATGGGATCTTACTGACCCCCTTATAGGCTTTTTATTTATTTATTTTTTAACTTTTATAAAGTGGTGGCTGGCTACTAAGCCCTGGCCAGCTGTCACATGATAAACCCTCATGCTGCTGAGGGGTTTTAACTATTTGACCACTTTGTTAAAATCACTGACTTTGTTAAAATCCATTCCCGTATGGAATGCATCTCGGCCTGAATTTGAAGCATTCGGTCTGTATTTCAGGAACCCAAGCGTGTTTGGTCTGACAGAAACATGGACCAAGTTCAGACCCGACTGGACAATGTGAACCATGACTGGATTCTGCAGTCCATATGGCCCTGTATGCAGCCGCGTGGTTTTGCCACATTTGGTACTGGCTATTGGGCCTCTGGTGAATAACCCCAAAATAATGAAAAGTAGACACAAAAATCTAAAATACTTCAAAAGCAACAAGTATTTAAGTCTGGTTATCACCAAAGTGTATATTGCCAGAAATTCAAGGGAATTTCACATTTTTAGGGTAAATAGCCAAATTCAAAATATAGCTGACTTGGAGAAATTTTCTAATTTGTCTATTTTGGCCTAAAATGTTAATTTCACTTTTAACTGAAAAACACATTCCTGACTATTCACTCTTTAATGAATCACAGTGTTAGGAAGGACTGAATTATTAACCAGTGAAAGCTTAAAGGACCACTATAGGCACCCAGACCACTTTATCTCAATGAAGTGGTCTGAGTGCCAGGTCCCCGTAGTTTTCCTGAAAGCCACTAGAGCCGCTTCCCTGATTCTCAGTGGGAAAATCACACTGAGATGACGCTGGACATCCTCACGGAGTCCAGCGTCAGCTCAGATCCCCATAGGAAAGCATTGAGTAATGCTTTCCTATCGGCGGGTTTGAACGGACACGCCTCTGGCCGCGCATGTGCCTTCAGATCCACTCGGGAGCGGACGTTGGCAGGGAGAGGAGAGGTCACCAGCACTGAGGAAGCCCGGCACTGGATTAAGGTAAGTGGCTGAAGGGGTTTTAACCCCTTCAGCCCAGCAGGAGGGGGGCCCTGAGGGGGGGGGGGGGACCTATTAACCCTATAGTGCCAGGAATTTCCGACACAATCCAACGATACCATGAGACAAAGTAGGGACTTCTTTGTCTTATAGTAAAAACTGAGGTTGACAAAATTTGATAACATGAGAAGGTCATCTGTCAACATTTGTCCAAATCCAGCTGTGTGATTCAGGCTTTCTCTATGCGGGATACCGCAGTCTCAATCTGCCCGTTTTCGCCTATTTCGCAAAGACCTTTTGACAGATCTGCTTTAATGGATTGCTTACTCTACAAACAATGATAATTATAACAGCATTGAATAATTCCAAATACATAATCCTGCTCTACTGAGCGCGAACTAAGTAACAATTTAGTCCTAAGTGGAGCTAAATGGCTAGTTCGCTTACCAATGGCTTAAAGGGACACTTTACAGCACATTTTTAAATCATGGTTTAGTAGATATACCCCCAATGGAACATGCATGTGTTTATTTATGAGTTTTGCATTCGTGGTATATGTTTCAACAGCTTACAAAAGCTCCAGATCTATTGTCTACAACCTTTGGAAGCCGTCCCATCTTCCCAGACTTATCGATGCAGCTCAATGAGAAGTCTGTGCAAGGGAGGTGCTCTGAGCAATTGCTGCCTCTTGAGTTTAGCTCCACTGAGCTAACCAAACCAGGAAGTTACTGAACCGGTTGTCTGGGGGTTAATTTATAAAAGTGAAAATTTCTATAGAAATTTTCACATTTTCTAAAACGAACAAAAGGACACATTTCACACATAAGGCACGTTAGCAAGCTAAATTGTTTTAGGGTTTCAGAATGTTCCTTTAAAATAAGGCCAGATCCACCGTGTTTCACAGGCAGCAGTTAGTTCCCTCACAGAGAAATCGAGAGCATTTAACAGTTTATTACATTAATTATTAACATCATGTAAATCAAAACAGAAAATTAATATTATTTACACACAACCTTTCATTGGGTTTATATTCTGTGTTCTTCATGGCAAATACCTTGCTAATTACGAGGAGCTCATATATACACATATATCATTTTAGATCTGCTGTCAGATTAGATGGTCCAACCGGTTCTGTTATTGGTTCCAGAAAGGAATAAAGGGAAGAACCACACAAGGGAGAAACACCAGGTGTTTGAGTGACAGATTAACGCACAATCTGATAACAATCAGAGAAAGATCTACTTGACATTACACACAGCAGAGAACCCTTACTCTGCTTACTGACCAGCAATATTCCCGTAGACGTCAATGGAAGAATTACTATTCAGCACCCGGAGTAAAACCCTCACTTTGCTAAGATAATCCAGCCCAAGGTCTCAGACAGACAGTAACAGACCAGGATAAGTCAGTGAGGACATATTAGTTGGAGAGAAAAATGACGTGGTGTCACAGGAGTCAATGAGTGCATCCTATGTTCATTCCCCGAGATCAGAGTCAGTGAGTGTAGTTTAGATTATTTTGTATGGAGTGAGAGGAATATATTCCTCTGACTGAGAACACATAAAATATACTGAAGACCTAGACATTGCGTGACATTTTTAAATACATGGTAGATGGAGGGCGGTCCTTGCCTCCGATAAACAACTTCTGATATAAACAAAACTCGAGGAGTCCAGCAAAGACATGTCTTCATTTGGTCACTGGAACTGGAGCGTGCTGTAACCTGTAGAAGGAGGAGAAATTACTAAAATGTTATTTAAAAAGACCTGAAGAACATCTTAAATAAGACGTCCATTTGCAGAAAAGACCAAACCGATTTCCCCCATGTAAAATATACTTTTTCTTCCAATCAAAGGTTCTCATCTGCTAATCTGTCTGTTGCAGAACTTGACTACAATCATATTGTTTAGAAACGATAAATCTGTTGTTTTTAAAATGTTGCCCCTCTGCAATAGCAGGAGTGCGTTAAATGCTAAATGTCCACAGAATAAAAGCTACATTTAGAAATGACATGAAAGCTGTTTTATTTTTTTCATTATCATTTGAAATACATTTTGACATACCCAGGACATACTTGAAAAACGAGAGAAATCTCAATGTATCTTTCCTGGTAAAATATTTTATAAATAATAATATATTATAGGCTCTATGGAGATATTTTGTAACACATACATATAAATAAAGCCCTATTTTCAGTGCAGTACAGTCCGCTGTAGTGGTTATGGTGCCGGGATTGCCCTCTTACCTACTACCCCCTATTGTAATAAGTCAAACCATTTTAGAATAGTTAAACTTCTTACCTGTGGACTGCCGGAGTCGCTCCCTACCTCTGCTGGAGCTGCAGGAGAGTCCGAAGCTTCTGATCACTGGCAGCCAGACTACTGGGTTTAGTTCAGAAAAAGGGCTTCCAGCTCTTCTGTAGCCGTAGTGTAGACAGTTTTATTATTTACAAAGGGGGGCCACACCATCGCATTATTAGCACCATAACCACTATAGCATGCTTTAAGCTGCTTTAAGAAAGTACAGTCTTACGGGAAAGTAGCTCCTACATTTACACCATTTGAACTTGAAAATGTAAATGAATATCAACAAGATTTATAAAATAGAAGAACAATGCAATTATGCAAAAAAGGAAAAAGGCCACTTTAAAGAGATGCTATAGTCGCCCAAACAATGAAAACAATTTTAGCTTAAAGGGAAACTATAGGCTATGAATAAAAAAAATTGTATTCCTAGTCTCTAGTGCCCCTTTGCTCGCGAACCCCCTTCCCTCATCTCGGCAGCACTGAAGGAGTTAAAATCCCTTTTGTTACTTACCTGTATCCAGCGCCGATATCCCTCAACGCTGGGTCAGGCTTCATCTTTGCTTCTCCTGACATCGGGGATCTAATGCGCATGTGCGACAAGCGATGCGATCACGTTATGACAACCAATAAGAAAGCACTTATTCAGTGCTGTCCTATGGGATTTTAGCTAACACTGGATGTCCTCATGGATGTCTGATAACTCTGCTCTGCTTTACTAAAAATTATTTATAAACATCCCTCTGTTATCCCTCTGTAGAAACACTTTATCAACTCACACAAAGTACATCTCAGTTCACGCCTACCTGAGAGAAGTTTAGTTGGCTTCACTGTGTGTCCATTTGAACGTACCCTACAGATATGGACAAGTACACGATGAAAATCTATAAAACGTGGTGCATATTAGAATATAATAAGACAATGTTCCCCTGACATATAATATTGTGTCTGTTTAACTGGGTCTCTGTGTCAATTTCAGGTATGGGGACAGTAACATAGCTGGTGGTGTCTAAGGCCGTAAGGATCGTGATGTGTTTTTCTCAGTTGTGGAGGCTGTGTGTCCTTTCCAGGTGTGGAGGCGGTGTGTCCTTTTTAGTTGTGGAGGCTGTGTGTCCTTTTTAGTTGTGGAGGCTGTGTGTCCTTTCCAGATGTGGAGGCTGTGTGTCCTTTCTAGATGTGGAAGTTGTGTGTCCTCTCCAGATGTGGAGGCTGTGTGTCTCAGTTACAGAGTGTGATGAACTCACTGATAAAGGACTATGATCCACTGATCTCCTACCTCCTTGTCCAGTTGCCTACCCTGTTCTCCCTTCCATGAGAGCCAGAGTATCCAGACGCTATCAGCCAGGGCCGGATTAACATAGGGGCTGATGGAGCTGCAGCTCTAGGCCCAGGCCCAGGCCCAGGCCCAGGGAATAGGCCCATTTATAAAAAACTAAAAACTTTTTATTTATTTTTACACACTACTCTTGGGTTTGCCACCTGACTGGTATTGTACCAGCACAGCTGGCATTTGAGGCTGCCTGGCTGTGCCGGTATTGCCGTAATACCGGCAATACAAATGCTGATATTGTTCTCAGTATAAACAGAGATTACTCTGCAATACCAGCACCAGCCAGTAGAGGTCACTGTGTGTGGAGAGAGGCAGGGATAGGAAGTTACAGCATATCCCTCCCTGCCTCTCTCTACTCACTGATCCGCAGGGGAGCAGCTACACAGCACAGAGTTCAGACAGCGGCTCCCAGTCTGCAGCTCAGGGAAGTGAAGGATGGGGGGAAAGGCAACAGGGAGACATGGGGACACTGAGACACTAGGGGACACATGGGGACACAGACACTAGGGGACACTGTGAGACATAGGGATGCTGAGACACATGGGGACTCTGTGAGACATAGGAACATTGGGAGACAGATTGGGATATGGAGACACTAGGGACATAGTGTCTCCATGTCTCCCGGTGTCCCCATGTCTCCCAGCCAGTGTCCCTAGTTGTCAGGATCGGGTCAGGGATCCAACACACAGAGTACAAAGAGTAGCAGATACGTATACCGGACCTTAGAATGGCCGGACTTAACGTAATACTACGTATAGAATGGTCAGGGACAAGCCGAGGTCGAGGGAACGAGAAGACAGGTAAGCGAGAGACAAGCCGGGTCAAGGATAACAGAAAGACAGGTAAGTAATAACAAAGCCGGGTCAGAACCAAAAGACAAGAGAATACAAGAGCACTGTGTGACTAGGCTGACTAGAACCACGACAGGGCAATGAGTGAATGGGAGAAACAGCGTTAAATACCCTGGATCAGTGAGTAGGCCCGCCTCCGACGAGTCCTGACTGGCTTCCAGTCAATTGAGTGACAGGTCGGTCCGGACTGACGTCATGACGTCGAGCACTGTGCGTGACGTTATAAAAGGGGACGGTTCCCTCGCGGCCGGCGTGTGAGTGACTAGGAGAGCCGCGAGGGATGGGAGAAGCAGCCCTGCCGGAAGGACAAACTACTAAGTCTCTACCTCTTTCGGAGGTAGAGACCTCAGGTACCCTGACAGTACCCCCCCTCTCAGATACGCCCACCGGGCGGAAGGAACCAGGGCGAGATGGAAAGCGGGAGTGAAACGCCCTGCGAAGGCGAGGAGCATGAACATCCTCTTGTGGTACCCAACTCCTCTCCTCAGGACCATAACCCTTCCAGTCAACCAAATATTGTACTCTCCCCCGGGAGATACGAGAATCAATAATGGAGTTAACCTCATACTCCTCCTGACCCTCCACCTGAACAGAGCGAGGAGGGGCGATCGTGGAGGAGAATCTGTTACAGACTAGAGGTTTCAGCAATGAAACGTGAAAGGAGTTCGGGATGCGTAAAGCAGCTGGGAGAGCTAGACGATACGCCACTGGGTTAATTCGAGTCAAGATCCTGTAGGGACCAATATAACGGGGAGCGAATTTCATGGAAGGAACTTTAAGCCGAATATTCCTAGTACTTAACCAAACTCTATCGCCTGGAACAAAATTCGGAGCCGCCCTTCTACGTTTATCAGCGTGTTTCTTAACCAGCATAGAATTGTGTAGAAGAATTTGTCGAGTCTGATCCCACAACTTCCTCAAATTGGCAACATGGACATCAACCGACGGTACTCCTTGGGAAGGCGAAACCGAGGGAAGAATAGATGGATGAAAGCCATAGTTCATGAAGAAGGGGCTTGAATGAGTAGAGTCACAAACGAGATTGTTGTGCGCAAACTCCGCCCAAGGAATCAAACCGACCCAATCGTCCTGGTGTTCGGAAACAAAACAACGTAAATATTGCTCAATCTTTTGGTTGGTACGTTCGGCAGCTCCGTTAGACTGAGGATGATAGGCGGAAGAAAAATTCAATTTGATGCCTAATTGAGAACAGAATGATCTCCAGAAACGTGAAACAAATTGGGAGCCTCTATCAGAAGTGATTTCAGAAGGTATCCCATGCAGGCGAAAAATTTCTTTAGCAAATATCTCCGCCAATTCAGGAGAAGTCGGAAGTTTAGGTAAAGGTACGAAATGTGCCATCTTGGTAAATCTATCAACCACCGTGAGGATAACAGTGTGCCTTTTCGAAACAGGCAAATCCACAATAAAGTCCATCGCCACACAGGACCAAGGTTTCTCTGGAACTTCCAGAGGCTGTAGAAGGCCACAAGGAAGCGAATGCGGTAGTTTAGTCTTAGTACAGACCTCACAGGCTCCGATAAAATCCTTAATATCCCTCCGTAACGAAGGCCACCAGAAATCCTTAGAGATCAAGGAATATGTTTTGCGGACGCCCGGATGGCCAGCCACCTTACTCTCGTGAAGGCACTGTAAGAGCTCCAGTTGGAGTTCAGGAGGAACGAAATGTCTAGACGCAGGAGTCAGTCTAGGTGCCAGATGCTGCAAGCTCCTGATCTGATCAAGCAGCGGAGAGTGGATTTTGAGAGTAGTGTTAGCGATAATGTTACACTTGGGTACTATAGAGCAGTGCTCCCCAACCTTTTTATCGCCGCGGACCGGTAAACATTTGATAATTTTTCCGTGGCCCACTTGTTTTGATTTAATAAGACAAAAAAAAAAACCAGTCACATATATTAAAAAAACACGCAGACACATACATAGTCAGAAAATCACAAACACAGTCACATAAAGACATAGACTCAAAATTGTGTGTATGTGTGTGTGAGCGGTGCAGTGTGTATGTGAGGGTGGCAGTGTGTGTGAGAGTTGCAGTGTGTGTGTGTTTGGGGCGGTGTGTGTATGGGGGGCAGTGTTTGCGGGGCAGTGTGTGTAGTGTGTGTATGGGGCAGTGTTTGGGGGCAGTGTGTGTAGTATGTGTATGGGGCAGTGTTTGTGGGGCAGTGTGTGTAGTGTGTGTATGGGGGCAGTGTTTGCAGTGTGTGTATGGGGCAGTGTTTGGGGGCAGTGTGTGTATGGGGCAGTGTGTGTAGTGTGTGTATGGGGGCAGTGTTTGGGGGCAGTGTGTGTAGTGTGTGTATGGGGGAGTGTTTGTGGGGCAGTGTGTGTAGTGTGTGTATGGGGCAGTGTTTGTGGGGCAGTGTGTGTAGTGTGTGTATGGGGGCAGTGTTTGCGGGGCAGTGTGTGTAGTGTGTGTATGGGGGCAGTGTTTGCGGGGCAGTGTGTGTAGTGTGTGTATGGGGCAGTGTTTGTGGGGCAGTGTGTGTAGTGTGTGTATGGGGCAGTGTTTGTGGGGCTGGGTGTGTAGTGTGTGTATGGGGGCAGTGTGTGTAGTGTGTGTATGGGGGCAGTGTGTGTAGTGTGTGTATGGGGCAGTGTTTATGGGGCAGTGTTTGTGGGGCAGTGTGTGTAGTGTGTGTATGGGGCAGTGTTTGTGGGGCTGTGTGTGTAGTGTGTGTATGGGGCAGTGTTTGTGGGGCAGTGTGTGTAGTGTGTGTATGGGGCAGTGTTTGTAGTGTGTGTATGGGGGCAGTGTGTGTAGTGTGTGTATGGTTGCAGTGTTTGTGGGGCAGTGTGTGTAGTGTGTGTATGGGGCAGTGTTTGTAGTGTGTGTATGGGGGCAGTGTGTGTAGTGTGTGTATGGGGCAGTGTTTGGGGGCTGTGTGTGTAGTGTGTGTATGGGGGCAGTGTGTGTAGTGTGTGTATGGGGCAGTGTTTGTAGTGTGTGTATGGGGGCAGTGTGTGGGGGCAGTGTGTGTAGTGTGTGTATGGGGCAGTGTTTGTGGGGCTGTGTGTGTAGTGTGTGTATGGGGCAGTGTTTGTGGGGCAGTGTGTGTAGGGCTGTGTGTGTAGTGTGTGTATGGGGAGTAAGGAGGGTAGGGAGGCTTTTTTAAATTTATTTAATTAAATATAATATATTGATGTCCCCCCTCCCTTCTTACCTTTACTGGGAGGAGGGGGGACATTTCTTAGTCCCTGGTGGTCCGGTGGGGATTCCCTGGTGGTCCGGTGGTGGTGAGATGAACTCTAGCCCAGTTACAGGGCTAGAGTTCACTCTCGCGAGATTTGGAGCGTTGCCGTGGTTACCGCGGCAACGCTCCAAATCTCGCGAGAGGAGGACCCGGAGGAGCTGCAGGTAAGAGCTCCTGGGTCCTCTCTCCCTCCCCTGCCGGCTGCCAGCACCGTGCCTGCGGACCGGGGAGGGAGATCTCTGATCTCCCCTCCGGTCCGCAGGCACATTGCAGGGCTGGCACTTGAGCAATGCCAGCCCTGCATTAGCTGGCAGGCTCGCACACCCCTGGGCGGCCCGGTACCGTTTGATCCACGGACCGGTACCGGTCCGCGGCCCGGGGGTTGGGGAACACTGCTATAGAGGACAAAACCGGCTCAGATATGGCAGAAGGTTCATATTGGCGAGACAAGGCATCAGCTTTAGAATTCTTAGAACCAGGCCTATATGTGAGTATGTAGTTGAAGTGAGTGAGGAATATAGACCAACGAGCCTGTCTCGATGATAATCGTTTAGCCTCCCCAATATAGGATACGTTTTTATGATCTGTCAAAATAGTAACAGGATGCAAAGTCCCCTCCAATAAATGTCTCCACTCCTTTAACCCCTTAAGGACACATGACATGTGTGACATGTCATGATTCCCTTTTATTCCAGAAGTTTGGTCCTTAAGGGGTTAAGGCCATGATAACCGCTAGGAGTTCCCTGTCACCAATGTCATATCTGCTCTCAGTACCTGATAATTTTTTGGAAAAGTACCCACATGGATGTAATGGTTTATCCACACCCAACCTTTGGGACAGAACGGCACCTATACCTGTCTCAGAAGCGTCAACTTCGAGTAGGAAAGGCAGTGTAGTATCAGGGTGAACTAAAATTGGTGCGGAAGCAAACAGCTCCTTGAGTGTCTTAAAAGCCAGAAGTGCTTCAGTAGACCAATTCTTAGTATCAGCCCCTTGTCTGGTCATATTGGTGATGGGAGCAATGATAGAGGAGTATCCCTTAATGAAACGTCTGTAGTAATTAGAGAAACCAATAAATCTCTGAATAGCCTTGAGACCCTTAGGTAAAGGCCAATCTAATATGGATTGGAGCTTCTCCGGATCCATTTCAAACCCCTCTCCAGAAATCACGTAACCAAGAAAGGTAGTTTGGGATTGGTCAAAGCTGCATTTCTCTAATTTGCAGTACAAGCCATGCTGAAGAAGTTTGTGTAAAACCCTTCTGACCTGTCCGTGGTGAGTCTCAATATCCCTGGAATGTATAAGTATATCATCGAGGTATACAATAACACAGTCATGTTGAAACTCCCTAAGAACTTCATTAATTAGATCCTGAAATACCGCCGGGGCATTACAGAGACCAAAAGGCATTACAGTATACTCATAGTGCCCATATCAAGTATTGAACGCAGTCTTCCACTCGTGTCCGTGGTGAATTCTCACCAAGTTATAAGCACCTCTAAGGTCTAACTTAGTGAAAATCTTAGAACCCTTTAATCGATCAAAAAGCTTGGTGATCAAGGGAATCGGATAGGCATTTCTAATGGTTATCTTGTTCAGACCTCGGTAGTCAATGCAGGGTCTTAAAGAACCATCCTTCTTTTTAACAAAAAAAAAATCCAGCCCCAGCAGGAGAGGAGGATCTCCTAATGAATCCTTTGTCTAGGTTTTCACGAATATACTCCTCTAAGACTAAGTTCTCATTCGTAGACAAAGGGTATACATGACCCCTGGGAGGCATAGTACCAGAAAGTAAATTAATTTTGCAATCAAAAGGCCTATGTGGTGGTAAGGTATCAGCCTTTCCTTTGTCAAATACCGCCTTTAAATCTAGATACAAGGACGGTATCTGTATTTTAGTAGAGTCGGTAGAGTTATTAAGTGTGTTAACACTACAGAGAGGTGACACTTTCTTTAAACAACTCTCTTGACAATCCTGACCCCACGAAACTATTTCCCCCGATTTCCAATCTATAACGGGGTTATGTCTCTTAAGCCAGGAGTATCCCAGGACTATGGGAACAGAAGGAGATGAAATGAGTAGTAGAGATATCTCCTCCTTGTGTAGAATACCAGTAGTTAAGTTAAGAGGTGTGGTTTCCCGGAAAATCACAGGCTCAACTAAAGGTCTACCATCAATGGCTTCAACAGCCAAGGGTGTCTTCCTTAACTGGGATGGGATAGCGTGTTTGGTGAGAAAAACTTGATCGATAAAGCTCTCAGCAGCTCCGGAGTCTATCAATGCCATAGTCTCTAAGGTTCCCCTCTCCCAAGTTAAAGAGACAGGTAATAGGAGTCTATGTTCTTTGTAGTTATGAGTAGAGGACAAAATCGAAACACCCAAGGTCTGTCCTCTAGAGAAACTTAGGTGCGAGCGTTTCCCGGACGACTGGGACAGTTCAAACGTAAATGACCTCTGACTCCACAATACATACACAGTCCCTCCCTTCTCCTGTACTGTCTCTCTTCCTCTGACAGGCGAGTAAGGCCTAACTGCATAGGTTCTGAAAACTGTGGAGTTTTGGTTTCAGGACTTTGAAATGATGGCGCTAGTCTAAAGGAAGATCTACCGGTTCTATCTCGAGTGTTCTGCCTCTCCCTTAGACGTTCGTCAATGCGAGAGATAAAGGAAATTAAGTCTTCCAAGTTCTCGGGAAGCTCTCTTGTCGCTACCTCGTCAAGTATTACATCGGATAATCCATTTAAAAATACGTCTATATAGGCCTGTTCATTCCACTTTACCTCTGCCGCCAAAGACCTGAACTCTAGTGCGTAATCCACAAGTGTTCGGTTGTCTTGTCTAAGGCGCAACAGTAATCTAGCTGCATTGACCTTCCTGCCAGGGGGGTCAAAAGTTCTTTTAAAAGCAGCTACAAAGGCATTATAGTTATAGACTAATGGATTATCATTCTCCCACAACGGATTAGCCCATCTCAGAGCCCTCTCAATGAGTAAGGTGATAATAAATCCCACTTTTGCCCTATCAGTAGGGTAGGAACGGGGCTGTAGCTCGAAATGGATACTGATCTGGTTCAAAAAGCCACGACACCTCTCAGGAGAACCAGCATAACGTACAGGTGGGGTAACTCGGGAAGAAGCACCTACAGTAGCTACCTCTAGCCCTGAACCCACAGGAGGAACAGACGTATTACGCATCTCCTCAGGTGGATTAATAGGACGTGATAGCAGCGCCTGTAGTGCTAGTGCCATCTGATCCATCCTATGCTCCATGGCGTCAAACCTAGGATCAGGAGAACCAAGCTGACAATTTGTACCTGCAGGATCCATGGCCCTGTCGTAATGTCAGGATCGGGTCAGGGATCCAACACGCAGAGTACAAAGAGTAGCAGATACGTATACCGGACCTTAGAATGGCCGGACTTAACGTAATACTACGTATAGAATGGTCAGGGACAAGCCGAGGTCGAGGGAACGAGAAGACAGGTAAGCGAGAGACAAGCCGGGTCAAGGATAACAGAAAGACAGGTAAGTAATAACAAAGCCGGGTCAGAACCAAAAGACAAGAGAATACAAGAGCACTGTGTGACTAGGCTGACTAGAACCACGACAGGGCAATGAGTGAATGGGAGAAACAGCGTTAAATACCCTGGATCAGTGAGTAGGCCCGTCTCCGACGAGTCCTGACTGGCTTCCAGTCAATTGAGTGACAGGTCGGTCCGGACTGACGTCATGACGTCGAGCACTGTGCGTGACGTTATAAAAGGGGACGGATCCCTCGCGGCCGGCGTGTGAGTGACTAGGAGAGCCGCGAGGGATGGGAGAAGCAGCCCTGCCGGAAGGACAAACTACTAAGTCTCTACCTCTTTCGGAGGTAGAGACCTCAGGTACCCTGACACTAGTGTCTCAGTGACCCCTAGTCTCCCAGTGTCTGTGTCCCTTAGTCTCCCAGTGCCTGTGTCCCTATGTCTCCCAGTGTCTCCATGTCTCCCAGTGTACCCTGGTGTCTGTGTCCCCTGGTGTCTCAGTGTCCCCATGTCTCACTGTGTCCACATGACACTCAGTGTCTCCTAGTATCCTAGTGACACTGGAAACACTGAGACATGGGGACACAAGGAGAAATGAGGACACTGAGACACTGGGAGACTAGGGGACTGGGCGACATGGGGACACTGACACTGTGATACATAAGGACACTGATGCCAGGCTGGCCTTCCAATTCTTTGGACAGACATGCACCCTTTATGGGCATGTTCGCCCCTTTTGACTTCCTGCTTCACCGGACATTGCTGTTAGGGGGTATGGAGTTACTTGAAAGATGAAAGCATAAATTAGAGAGAGATTAGCATAGAGTATGTGTTTTCTTATAGCTGCATCCTTTGAGTTTCCCTCCAACACCAACTCCATCAGATACATGATGCTTGGGAGGTATGACTGTTTTAGTGTTTTTGGTCAATAAGATTATGTAATTAGGCCCCATCATAATTGTCAGCACCAGGCCCACTTGGCTCTTAATCTGGCCCTGCTATCAGCGGGACCAACTTACAACCGCTCTGGAACTCCGGCCCGGCCACTTGTTGCAGGATTCCCCAGTCATCTTGCACCTATATTTTGATCCCTTTCCCAGTGACTTAAAAAAGCACTTTGAGGAAGGAAGCTTCTATCCCAAGAATTGAGCAATCGCTCCCCGAAACCACCAGGGAACTCCGATTCACCACGGAGATATAATGACATATGACTTGTGGGGATTCCATACTGTTTGTGGAATATTTTGAGGATATTTCTGAATTGTATTCCTTGTGTCTGGGAGTTCATTAGTTTACCGGTTATCAACTCAATTACCTCCCAGACACAGAGACGCCAGGGCAGGCTTAAGTGTTAATGAATGGAGACCCCATGTTGGGGTCTGTGTATAAATGAATGTGCTTTTGGATGAATAAACCAGTTCTTGTACCCTTCATCAATTCTCGACTGATGTTTGGGCATGCGGTAGTTATAATCACTGTTTTACTACAGGAACTGGGAGAACCTACAGTGGAGGTACCACTCTGGGTACAGGCACTCCGTCACATGGAGGATGCATGCTTATCTTGGGTTTGGAGGCTGTGCGTCTAACTCAGATATAAAGGCTGAATTTCTATCTCAGGTATGGAAACTGTATGTCTATCTGAGATATATAGGTTCCATGTCTTCTTCAGGTACAGAGGCTGTGCTTATATCTCATGTGTGGAGGCTGAGTGTCTTCCTCAGATAGAGAGGCTACGTGTTTCTCAAGTATGGAGGCTACGAGTCTATCTCACTGATAGCAGTCTGTCTCTAAGCTGTGTACATGGAGGGCTCTGCAACAATAACATCTATATATCTATATATATATATATATATATATATATTGTTCTCATTATAGTTATAAACCTATATTGAAGTGTTGAATGGTTTAGATAGATAATACATGGTTTACTTACCATTTCTCTTTGAATATGTCCACCAGAAAAATCCTGCTAAAGCGACTATGAATCCCAAACCGAAGATTACCGAAGAAATACTTATTTTAATAATCTGGGATGAGGTCAATCCCTGTTCTAAAAATTGTGAACAAGAGATTAATACATTAGACAAAATCAATAAGAGCAATAATGAAAATGTTAAAAAAAAAAAAAAGAAATTCAAAGGACTGGGATTGAGGATGTGTGTCAACATCTCTCCAAATTCTAAGCAATGAATTTACACCCCGTTTTATACATCCAAAACATCTACAGGAAATGCACAGGAGGAGAGAATAGAGGCCTCATACTAAGCTAGCACAGAGCACAGGAATAGAGGCCTAATATTACGATGTTCTATATGAGGCCTATATCCCTGTGCACTGGAACATAGGCCTCACACTAAGATAGCCTATAGAATGGGTAGACAGCCTTCGGCACTCGAGATGTTGTAGACTACTCCTCCCCTGACACTTTGCTAGCATTTTAGATGTAAGGGCATTATGGGAGATATAGTCCACAACATCTGGAGTACTGAAGGTTGTCTACCCCTGGCTTATACTAAAATAGCATAGAACAAAAATAAATACAAGTAAAGGGCTGCGCTACATATAAAACCTAATAAAGTCCCATTAGCAGCGTAAAAAAAGTCCAGTACACAAAGTATTAGAATGATACCTCTGTATCAGAGGTAGATATCAAGTGGATGTTGGAAGGTGGAGGAATTATTGCGTCTGGAAATTGTATCCTATGGTTCTTTTTTCAAACACACTCACGTGTGTTAGAGCTCAGACAAGCTCTAGTGTGTAGCGCTATAAGTGGTACAATCCCCATTCAAGGATATAAGCGTGAGTGTTCCTCAGTTACGTAGGGCATCCAGATATCAGAACAAATACAGAAAGGTGACAATAGTGCTCTTAATAAAATACATAAAATGTATGAAATTTTATGCTGCTAATTGGACTTTATTAGCTTTTATATGTTGTGCAGCCCTTTACTTGTATTTATTTTTGTTCTTATTATCTGAAGGGTTAGGAGGGATTCCCCTTCCTTAGGGTTGCTGCTTAACTATTCTAGTATTATAAGATAGCTTGGAGCACACTAAAAGAGACTCATACTAAGATAGCACAGAGCACACTAATAGAGGCTCATACTAAGATAGCTTGGAGCACACTAATAGAGGCTCATACTAAGATAGCTCGGAGCACACTAATAGAGGCTCATAATAAGATAGCACAGAGCACACTAATAGAGGCTCATACTAAGATAGCATGGAGCACACTAATAGAGGCTCATACTAAGATAGCACAGAGCACACTAATAGAGGCTCATAATAAGATAGCACAGAGCACACTAATAGAGGCTCATAATAAGATAGCACAGAGCACACTAATAGAGGCTCATACTAAGATAGCACAGAGCACACTAATAGAGGCTCATACTAAGATAGCACAGAGCACACTAATACAGGCTCATACTAAGATAGCACAGAGCATACTAATACAGGCTCATAATAAGATATAAAACACACTAATAGATTATCATACTAAGATAACACAGAGCATACTAATACAGGCTCATACTAAGATAGCACAGAGCACACTAATACAGGCTCATACTAAGATAGCACAGAGCATACTAATAGAGGCTCATACTAAGATAACACAGAGCATACTAATACAGGCTCATACTAAGATAACACAGAGCATACTAATACAGACTCATACTAAGATAGCACAGAGCACACTAATAGAGGCGTATACTAAGATAGCACAGAGCACACTAATACAGACTCATACTAAGATAGCACAGAGCACACTAATAGAGGCTCATAATAAGATAGCACAGAGCACACTAATACAGGCTCCTAATAAGATATAAAACACACTAATAGATTATCATACTAAGATAACACAGAGCACACTAATGCAGGCTCATACTAAGATAGCACAGAGCACACTAATAGAGGCGCATCCTAAGATAGCATGGAGCACACTAATAGAGGCTCATACTAAGATATAAATACATAAGGGGTGAGTGTCCTATCCATAAAATGTAACTTTTAATGATTCTATTAAAATGAATAAGTGCAAAAAATAAAATATCAAATTTATAAAAAAAATTCATCAATATGGTAATGTACCAATGTATAATTGATAGTTAATAATCTTGGAATACTCCTATGTCTGGATATTCTAAAGCCTTTTCAAAAATCCGAAAGATAAGGTTGTAATGAATTCAGGGGGTTAAAAGAACTGTGACGATTTTGAATTCACCTATCAGGACATTTTCTTACCTTTATAACTCCGGTCTTTTCCCACACATCGGCTCCCCTTTGATGAGCTGTGGGCAAAACGCATGCGTCAGGGGAACTCGAGAACCCATAATCATTTGAGATTTACTCTTTGGAACTATAAAGACCTCTTTTAAACTCAGGTCCCGAGTATTTCTCTTTCAGAAACCGTAATGGCTTTTCTGTAGACAATAGGGGGGATATACATATATTTTCAGCCTCCTCACTATTAGCGTTATTCGTTTAAAAGCTAGCCTCCTGTTTTACAATCCCCACAGGAATTACGGTTTCTCTCTATTTTTCATCCACAGAGGCAGCTTTAGTACAGTTCTTAAAGCTGGCTATTCACTGAATACATTTTGATACATCTTTTGTAATGTCTATTCTAATCTGATACTATCACAGAAGATTAGTCAATATCCATTTAGCAATTGCTACATTGCATGGAAGAATTAAAATGCAAAATAATGACTTGCTTCTGGCAGTAATGGCTTACTAATAGCTATCTATCTGTCCACTGTGGATTGCAAAACTAAGGTTTTGCACACTTACTTGGGAATAGGTTTCTGAAAACTTTTGAACAGAACCTCCCAATTTTGCACATATTTAACCCTTTCAAACCTGAACTATGGGTATTTAACCCCCTGAATTCATTACAACCTTATCTTTAGGATTTTTGAAAAGGCTTTAGAATATCCAGACATAGGAGTATTCCAAGTTTATTAACTATCAATTATATATTGGTAAATTACCATATTGATGAATTTTTGTATAAATTTGATATTTTATTTTTTGCACTTATTCATTTTAATAGAACCATTTAAAGTTACATTTTATGGATAGGACACTCACCCCTTGTGTATTTATGCTTTTGCTTATGGGTTAACCCTTTCTAGAGTGTTCCTTTAGCTTCCTCCTCTCTCTCTCTTTGTTTACTCATACTAAGATGCCATAGAGCACACTAATAGAGGCTCATACTAAGATAGCATGGAGCACACTAATAGAGGCTCATACTAAGATGCCATAGAGCACACTAATAGAGGCTCATACTAAGATAGCACAGAGCATACTAATAGAGGCGCATACTAAGATAGCATGGAGCACACTAATAGAGGCTCATACTAAGATAGCACAGAGCACACTAATAGAGGCGCATACTAAGATAGCATGGAGCACACTAATAGAGGCTCATACTAAGATAGCACAGAGCACACTAATACACGCGCATACTAAGATAGCAGAGAGCACACTAATAGAGGCTCATACTAAGATAGCACAGAGCACACGAATACAGGCTCATACTAAGATAGCACAGAGCACACTAATAGAGGCGCATACTAAGATAGCACAGAGCACACTAATACAGGCGTATACTAAGATAGCACAGAGCACACTAATAGAGGCTCATACTAAGATAGCATAGAGCACACTAATAGAGGCTCATACTAAGATAGCATGGAGCACACTAATAGAGGCGCATACTAAGATAGCATGGAGCACACTAATAGAGGCTCATACTAAGATAGATGGAGCACACTAATAGAGGTGCATACTAAGATAGCATGGAGCACACTAATAGAGGCTCATACTAAGATAGCACAGAGCACACTAATAGAGGCTCATACTAAGATAGCATAGAGCATACTAATAGAGGCGCATACTAAGATAGCATGGAGCACACTAATAGAGGCTCATACTAAGATAGCACAGAGCACACTAATAGAGGCGCATACTAAGATAGCATGGAGCACACTAATAGAGGCTCATACTAAGATAGCACAGAGCACACTAATACACGCGCATACTAAGATAGCACAGAGCACACTAATAGAGGCTCATACTAAGATAGCACAGAGCACACGAATACAGGCTCATACTAAGATAGCACAGAGCACACTAATAGAGGCGCATACTAAGATAGCACAGAGCACACTAATACAGGCGTATACTAAGATAGCACAGAGCACACTAATAGAGGCTCATACTAAGATAGATGGAGCACACTAATAGAGGTGCATACTAAGATAGCATGGAGCACACTAATAGAGGCTCATACTAAGATAGCACAGAGCACACTAATAGAGGCTCATACTAAGATAGCATAGAGCACACTAATAGAGGCTCATACTAAGATAGCATGGAGCACACTAATAGAGGCGCATACTAAGATAGCATGGAGCACACTAATAGAGGCTCATACTAAGATAGCATGGAGCACACTAATAGAGGCTCATACTAAGATAGCACAGAGCACAGGAATGTGGCAATTTCCATTCTATTCCAAGAAATATACTGAAACTACTTCAGAATTATTCTAGTAATTGGCTTTGAGTTTACCCACTATCTCCTGTTCCAGACCTTTTTGTCAAGTAGAAATTGCCACAAAGAAATCACAGAAAACAAAAAATATTAGCGATAGAGTCAGAGAAGAAAATATCAAGGTGGGAAATATAAAAGATTTACAAAGAATGGTTTTAGGGTCTGGAGTGAAAGGTAGGCACTCCTTTAAATATATATAATTACAATTGGGGAATATTCTCATTGATATTACTGCACCATAAGATCAATTCTATAATATTGTAAAATTACCAAACTTTTAATAATTTTATAAACTATAAGTTTTGTCCTACAGACCAGTGCGGGTATTTTACACTCACTCCAACTCATCGTCATTACTTCATCCAGGGTGGGATGCATTACAACACACGTGTATTCATCATCAGGTGACAAATCTTTCAGATCTTGTTTGGCCACAACCTGGTACGTCCAGTCCCCAGCTGGGATAGCGTCTGTCGTGTTACTCAGCACAATCCTGTCATTTTTTACCCAGCTCACACTTATATCACTGGGATAAAAACCCCAAACTTGACAAATAAGAGTGTGTGAGGCCTGGCCACGAAATGCGTCGGGGAGAAAGACTTTCATGGATGGCTTGGCTGTGGACAAACAGAAGAAAATGGTGGGAAAAATGGAAGTCAGTGAGAAAAATAGAGATGGGCAAGGACAAATCATAAAACGAAATAAAACAATGATATAATAATAATAGCATTAATATAACTATAGATTAGACATTATTTTATATGTATGCAAATCTTATTGTATAAAAACTACGCCTGAACAGTGTTTTTCCTGATTGATCCTCGAGTCAATGCCTCAATAGCTGAGAGTTCTAGAGATACCTTCGCATGATGTTTTCTTATGACTAAAGCATGGTTACAGTTTTTTAGGCCTTTTATAGAGAATGATCGCAACATATAATTTTACGCAGAAAGGGTAGATAAACCACAATAAGTACTTTCTACATAGTTATGTGTAAAAACACTTACCTGTTCTCTCCACGGTGCTTTCCCAATATTCCACCACTTCCATCTTGCACCTTTTTTCCTTTTCTTGCATGTTCTCCACCATGCTCGTGTTTATGTTAAGATAGTAACTGATAGCAGCAGCCACTCGGTACTGCCCGCTGGGAACAAACATTTTTGAATCCTGGTCGAATATTACTATGGGCTGGCGGTTAAAGTTTATAAAATAATTAAATGTAACATTTCCCCCTTTGGAATTACCAGGCTCGCAGAGTGTTAGCTCCTCAACCACGAACCCTGTAAGAAAACAAATAGTATAATTAATTTCTATAATGAGTATCTTTCTTTTTTTTTCTTTTTTTTATTAAATCTATATTTTTGATGTGCATTGAAACATCAAGAATATAACACATTCACAAGATTTTAAACAGTAAATAAACTGATATCCAGCTGAGAATACATGTATGCAAGCCTGCACGTTTAAAATAAAAATAAAAAAAATAAGTAGCACTGAAGAAAAATAGACACAAATTTCCCCATTTTTGTAGGAGTAATAACAATAAGATAAACAGTCACAATAATATAGAGGGTATCTGGTTACCTTTTAATACCCCAATTGCTCAGCTCTCCAGGATATGTTGGTCCTCTATATATATATATAATTATTATAACTAAATAATACTAATTTTGAGGCTATGTCAGGAACATATTCTAGATAAAATTCTATAGGGTTCTGTGGTGCTAATTCAGGGCTTCCTTCCCTATCCTATATGTACACATTTAATTCCCTACAGAGGAAGGGCTCTCAGTGAATTCACGGGTTCAAGGTGATGGCTAACCTCTGGATCGGCAGCCATTGTGGACTGCAGTTTGCATATCCTCAGCCAACTAGGTGGCCATGGCACATAGCCCACTACAGCTAAATCCTAAGGTGTGTGTTTGGTACTTTCTAGATTGGAAGGTTAGGTTGGATGATTGGAAGTACCATGGATAAACCTTCCCTTATATGATACAAAAGATGGCTGACACCATGACAACCACAATACAAGGAAGTGAAAGGGATACCTTACCAGAAGCAGAGAGGATTTATTTTTAAAAAAATTAAAATATCTATATCTCTGCAACCGAAAGGGCGAATAAATAAATAAATCGAAGTGATTTAAAAAAAAAAAAAGGTTTGGGTATGCTGAATGCTGGTAATCTACCAATACTTACCATATGTACAATTTTTTATTAGTGAATAAAATGCTCCATACAATATTACACTATGTAGAATATTATACTCTTGATCATCAGATGTTCACATCTTATTTTTTTAATGTTTATTACATTTAATGAAACATAATGATTTTTATTTTTTTAAATTATGTACTTTGACTTTTTGTGTGTGTGTGTGTGTGTGAAAATGTTACTTTTTATCTGGCCGAGCAGCCATGTTTAATCAGACTCTTCTGTTGTCTGACTTACTGCAGCTCAACCTAACTTGCTAACTGCTCTGTATGCACTTAGCAGCAGCAGGTTGAGCAGCAGTCAGATAACAGTAGACTCTGATCCAATATGGCTGCTCAGTCAGACAAGAAAATTAATATATATCATTTGGGGGGGAAAAAATCGAGTTTCTTAAAAACGTTTCAAAAATGAGAAGTGAAAACTTGAAACCTCCAGGGATGAGTTGTGCACATAGACTTCCTTTTAGACATAAGCCAACTAAAATAGCCACAGAAATGTATTATCAAAACTGAATATTAACATAAAAAAATACACATTCTAAACTTAAATGTTTGTGCTGTAAAGTCCTAAATCAGCTATTTTTACAGTTCAGCTGTTTGGCTTTTTCTTCTGAGATTCCTGCAACTCCTGGTTTGGCGACTAAACCCAAGCAGGATTTATTCACTAAATAGCCAGTTATAGATACCGGACAAACAAACTGGACAACGTAGGGCAACACATCTGCATTGGAAAATTCACTTTGTTTTCCAAATTGAATTTAGCAATTTGGTTTTTAATTCACTGCAATTCATTGTTTAGCGAATAAGCCTCTTAGTTTTTCTCTCCGCCATGAATTGTCAGGAAACACACAGAAATCTGCAAATTTTAGACACAAGGAAGAAAAATATTCAGTTAGCGGTTTTCACCATTCAGCAACATTTCCAGCCCAACTATTTTGTTTAACGTCATTATGTAGCAGGTGTTGTTATTCAGTACGGCTGGGTATGGAAGCAGAGAACGCCTAAAATTATTATGACACAAAGATAGCTATTCTCCCTGAAATTTGTCATAATATCTACCTTTCCTGGTTAAGTGAATAAACCTGAACAGTGTGTTTAGGATTTACAAAATACATAATTAATTTTCTTTATGGTCCACTAATTAACCCCTTAAGGACCAAACTTCTGGAATAAAAGGGAATCATGACATGTCACACGTCATGTGTCCTTAAGGGGTTAAAAAGGAAGTTATTCCGGCAAAGCGTATTAGGGCTAGGCCATGACTTACGTGGGAAAGACAAACGTGAAAAAGTAAAATAAATTTTTCCTCCAAATGCTGGAGGTGCCTGTCAGAGGAAGGTACCTTGATACACATCTGGTCGACATGTGAGTGAATCTGCTGGCTATGCCTATGGGAGTATGTTGGACTATTGCTGGACTTGTTGGGTGAGCCAAACTTCAACCTAACCACCCCCAAGTGCCTGCTACTACTACTACCCGATGCTCACCTTGACAGTAGTCGCCAACAGATGATAGCGATATAATCATACTAGCGGCCAGAAACTTAATTGTGGCAAACTGGAAATCTCTGAGTTGCCTGTCTCACACTCAGCTAAAGGACAAAGTCCAACAATTTTATGTATAGAGAAAAAGTGGATAAGCTCTCCAATACAGTACAAAAATTTTCAGAAGACTTGGAGCAACTGGGAAAAACAGGCCCAAACGGACAGTGCACAAGTCAACCATGACTGACGGCAGACCCAAACACATGATTCTTGGGAGACTGCTGGGCCTCGACCCCCCTCACCCCTCCACAAACACACACTAAACCACCTCTTGGGAGGCCACCAGTGTCTGTAAGTTACACAGCCTAGATATGTATTATACCTCTGCTATTTAAGTTTCTTTTTATATTTGTATTTTTGTTCTGTTATTATCCTTTGTTTCTGACAATGACATATTAAGGAGCAATGCTACAATAATGCACGTGGTAAACATATGTACGCATAACATCGATGCATAATGTACTGGCAAGTGAGTCCAGATGTCAACTATGTGACAAAGCCAATGTATGTGCGTACTCAAAACTGTGACAAAGATGTTTTCCTATGCAATGTTACAAGACTTCAGGAGGTAAATATAACGGCAGCAGGATACATTGTATGCAGTGACTCGAATTAAGTCCAGCTGACAAATAATTGAAGACTGTCAATGTGTACACCATGCTCCAAAATGTAACTGTATCAAAAATGTCATGACTGTTTCATAAAAATCTCAATAAACTACAAATTAAAAAAAGTTAAATAAATTATTACATTCATTAAAAAAAAAAATATATATACATATATATATATATATATATATATATATATATATATATATATATTTGTCGTTTTTATATTCTCCTGCTGGCACATGAAAAGTGACGCCGTTTATGAGAAATCACATGAATTTCTATTTTATTTCTTTTCAGAACCAGCAAGTAATGCTGTTTGATAGGCTTAAACGCCAGAATAATGGAAATGGCCAGAGACAAATACAATCCTGGAATCCTTGGAAGAAGGAATATGCAGTGGAGAAATCAGCTACAGGTAGGTGAGTGAACAACTGTGAAGATACAACAATTGGAGCTCTGAAGAGGCAACACAAGCCAGAACTAATTGTTATTCTATTTTAAACACTTAGATGCTAATGGTAACATAGATGCACACTTAAAACGTGGTTTACAAAAGTACATTTCATGTGATAAAATCTGGACAAAACAATGTAACTAATATAGACAAACCGTACCTGTTACTAAGGAGCATACACAGCCGCAGAGCAGCAGAACCGTCCAGCCAGCATTCATCTTTGGACTCCAGCTAACATTAACACCCAAGAACAAACTTACTAGAATTGAACAAGCTTGCAGCCAATGACAAAAGCAGCATGGAATTGCATCATCAGTTACTGGGAAGAGGGAGTTCAAGCTGAGTTTGGCATTTTGTGCAGGAGGAGACTCTGTACATAATTATATACTTATTAATGGCAGGGGAATTTGACTGAGCTGTGTATAAATGTTTGTGATTAACACATTCGTGGTCCGGGAAAGTCCCACGGTTAGAGGAAGTGCTTCTTAAATTATACTTGGCTGTTGGCTACGTTCTTGCAGTTACACCCATAACGACAACTTTTCATTCAAAAAGTACCCTCAATATCAAGGAGATGGAAAAGGGAACCTGTTCCTTTGAATTTCCAAGTATCTTCCATAACTCTAGAAGCTTTGGGCCCATTATCGCTGTCTCACTGGGTGGTAAGGGGTATTCGAATAATTATTCTAAGTATATACATAGGAGCTAAATTTCTCATTCTGCACACAGTGATCTAACCTCGGGGGAAGTGCGCAGGAATAGCTGTATTTCTTTTGCATTTTCTTTGGGGGTACATGAAAAACTTGCTATCAATAGCTGCAGATCTAGTGTCTGCAGCTATTGCAAGCCCTTCCCATTTTCTGTACCCGTAAAATGACAATGAGCTGTAAATTTCACTGAGAGGTATTATGAGGAACACTGTAGCCAAGCACACCTGCTGCGTCCATTAGCTTAGAGGAGCTAACAGAAGCAAACGAAAACCTCAACAATAACTTCAATATAAATTGAAAAAAAGAGATCACACTCTATACACATAAAGCACTTCAACAAGCCAACGCTTTGTGGTTATAGTGTTCTTTTAAGGACATTATTTCTTTGTAGGAATAGATGCAGAGGGGAGGTTATGTAAAGTAAAAAAATTGATACAATTTAGGGTTAAGCGCATTTAGTATAGAAATTAAGGGCAGTTGTTAGGATGAAGGACAGTATTTAAGGTTAAACTAGGCATTTAGAGGAATACATTAAGTAAGGGCAGTATTTAGGATTAGGGATAGTAATTAGGATTAACAGTGGGAAGGAGAAACAGGGGTGCAAAGAAGAGAGGGGGAGAGCAACAAAAACAAAATTTGAAAATGAACAAAGCCAACACATGCATGGCAACAATCGAAAACAGACTTTATTAGGTCTTCTCTAGTAAAAAAAAAAAAATCACCGTATTATACTGAGCTTTATTGCACCCAAAAATAACTAAATTAGACACTTTGCCAGCCATTGGAAAACCATTTATAAAGGCCACACGCACAGACACTCCCCTCTAGATATAGCCCATTTAGAAATATCCTGGAGCTCTTTCCGTGAAAGATGGTGAGCCTACTCACACCTGATCACGACTACAGCAGAACACAGAGAAAATCCATATACGTGAGAGACAAGCTATGTGGCCTGAGCATGATTTGCCTATGAGTGTATTTTTTTATTCATTTTTGTGGCATCAGAGGGACTTGTTTTGCATCCAGAGATATCTGCATCCAGTGATTGGGGATTCCATAGTGACCTGCAGAATACAGAGATATCTTCATCCAGTGATTGGGGATTCCATAGTGACCTGCAGAATACAGAGATATCTGCATCCAGTGATTGGGGATTCCATAGTGACCTGCAGAATACAGAGATATCTGCATCCAGTGATTGGGGATTCCATAGTGTTCTGCAGAATACAGAGATATCTTTATCCAGTGACTGGGGATTCCATAGTGTTCTGCAGAATACAGAGATATCTGCATCCAGTGATTGGGGATTCCATAGTGTTCTGCAGAATACAGAGATATCTTCATCCAGTGATTGGGGATTCCATAGTGACCTGCAGAATACAGAGATATCTGCATCCAGTGATTGGGGATTCCATGGTGACCTGCAGAATACAGAGATATCTTCATCCAGTGATTGGGGATTCCATAGTGACCTGCAGAATACAGAGATATCTTCATCCAGTGATTGGGGATTCCATAGTGTTCTGCAGAATACAGAGATATCTTCATCCAGTGATTGGGGATTCCATAGTGACCTGCAGAATACAGAGATATCTTCATCCAGTGATTGGGGATTCCATAGTGACCTGCAGAATACAGAGATATGCTTGTAATGTCATATATAAAAGATACATAGAAACCTGCTTTAGTTATTGAGCACAAAATAACCTTAAAGGACCACTAATGAAGTGGTCTGGGTGCCAGGTCCCTCTAGTTTTAACCCTGCAGCTGTAAACATAGCATGTATACATTAGGGTTAATCCAGCCTCTAGTGGCTGTCTCACTGACAGCCGCCAGAGGCGCTTCCGTGCTTCTCACTGTCAAAATCACAGTGAGAAGACGCATTGAGTAATGCTTTACTATGGGCGGTTTGAATGTGCGTGCAGCTCTTGACGCGCATGCGCATTCGGCGCTGACGTCGGCAGGAGGAGGAGAGTTCCCCAGCGCCGAGCGAGCCCGGCGCTGGAGACAGGTAAGTCGCTGGAAGAGTTTTAACCCGTCTTTAACCCAGCAGGAGGGGGACCCTAAGGGTGTGGGGTGGTGGACCTAAAGACCCTATAGTGCCAGGAAAATGAGTTTGTTTTCCTGGCACTATAGTGGTCCTTTAAATTACTCCATATCTCTTTTCACATACTTAAAGGAACACTTTGAGAGCCAGCATAAATTAAGTGTATTTGATAGGTTTTGATAGAATTTGGTCTCATGTAGTGTTTAAATCTCTGTAGCTGTGCTTTAAAAAAAAAAAAAAAAAAGGTTTTTGGAGGTTTTTTTGCAGCATAACCCTGCACTATTTGATGTGTTCTGAGTGCATACTCAGCTCAGCCAATGACAGAGCAGTGTGAGGTGAACTGCTTACCTGAGTCCGCCTTCACCACCATTCACAACACCTCTCAACATTTAAATGGACAAAGATGGGCACTTTAATTTTAGGGGTGTGGAGATGTGGCCAGGGGCAGGGCTGTTCTGAGACAGTATGTGACTTACTGCTAACATTTTATGTAACTAAAATGTAATTTAGAACGAGAACAATGTATCTTATTTATACAGACTGATTTCTAAACCCATTTTTTTGTTTATTTAAAAAAAATATTTATTTTGGTTTTGATGTAGTTTAACCCCTTAAGGACCGGCCTGTTTTTGCGATGTTGTACGTTAAGGACCAGAGCTGTTTTAACACTTTTGTGGTGTTTGTGTTTAGCTGTAATTTTCCGCTCTCTCATTTACTGTTCCCATACAAGTTATATATTGTTTTTTTCAGGACAAAAAGGGCTTTACATACCATTATTTGTATCATGTCATATATTTTACTGGAAAAAAAAAATATGGTGAAAAATTGAAAAAAAAAACTTTTTGGACTTTTACTTGAAAAATCTTTTACTTATCTACAAAAGCTAATGAAAAAAACTGCTAAATAGATTCAAAATTTTGTCCAGAGTTTAAAAAGACCTAGTGTTTACCTGCTTTTTTGCTTTTTTTTGCAAGTTATATGGCTATTAGTAATGTACCGAACTGTTCGCCGGCAAATAGTTCCCGGCGAACATAGCGTGTTCACGTTCGCCGCCGCAGGCGAACACATGGGCGGTTCGATCCGCCCCCTATTCGTCTTCATTGAGCAAACTTTGACCCTGTGCCTCAAGGTCAGCAGACACATTCCATCAAATCAGCAGCAGACCCTCCCTTCCACACCCTCCCACCTCCCTCCCAGCATCCATTTTAGATTCATTCTGAAGCTGCATGCATAGTGAGAGGAGGGAAAGTGTAGCTGCTGCTGATTAGATAGGGAAATTGATAGCTAGGCTAGGGTATTCAGTGTCCACTACAATCCTGAAGGACTCATCTGATCTCTGCTGTAAGAACAGCACCCCAAAAAGCCCTTTTTAGGGCTAGAACATCAGTCTGCTTTTTTTGTTGTTGTTGTGTAATGTAATTGCAGTTGCCTGCCTGCCAGCTTCTGTGTCAGGCTCACAGTGCATACTGTGCCCATTTGCCCAGTGCCACCACTCACTCACTGCTGGTGTCACAATAGCTTAAGCTTGCATTTAAAACCAAAAAAAGTTTTTCACTGTAATAGATTGAAGAGCAGTTAGTTGTCTGCCAGCTTCTGTGTCAGGCTCAGTGGATACTGTGCCCATTTGCCCAGTGCCACCACTCATATCTGGTGTGACTATAGCGTGCCTTTAAAAACAAAAAAAGTGTTTCACTGTAAGCTAATAGCAGTTAGTTGTCTGCAAGCGTCTGGGTGTCAGGCCTTCAGCGTGTGCTCTGCCAACCTCAGCAAGTGTAATTTGCCACTCATATCTGGTGTCTCTATAGCGTGCATTTAAAACCCCAAAACTTTTTTCACTGTAATAGATTGAAGAGCAGTTAGTTGTCTGCCAGCGTCTGTGTCAGGCTCAGTGGATACTGTGCCCACTTGCCCAGTGCCACCACTCATATCTGGTGTGACTATAGCGTGCCTTTAAAAACAAAAAAAGTGTTTCACTGTAAGCAGTGGCGGATCCAGAGCCTGATCTCGGGAGGGGCACTTGTAGATTATTTAAAGAAATAATCCAGACACAATAACCACTACAGCTCAGTGTAGTGGTTATGGTGTCTATAGTGCCGGGACCCCCTCCCAGAGTAAGTAGTCAAACCGTTTAAGAACAGTTTGACAACTTACCTGAAGTCTGCTGGGAAATGGGGCTGTAGTAGTGCATTGGAGCAGTAGTGTGTGTGAGTGGTGCAATGTGTAAGGGGTGCAGTGTGTGTGTGAGGGGGACAGTGTGTGAGCGTGTGTGAGAGCGGCAGTGTATGTCAGGGATGCAGTGTATGTGTGGGACAGTATGTGTGTGTAACAGTTGCAGTGTGTGTGTGTGAGTATTGCAGTGTATGTGTGAGTGTGGGCAATGTGTGTATATGGGGCGGCAGTGTGTGTGTATGAGGGGGCAGTATGGGGGGCAGTACAGGTCTATGGGGGTCAGTGTGTGTGTATGAGGGGGCAGTATGGGGGCAGTACAGGTCTATGGGGGTCAGTGTGTGTGTATGGGGGCCAGTGTGTGTGTATGGGGGCAGTATGGGGGGCAGTGTGTGTGTATGGGGGGCAGTATGGGTGTATGGGGGGCAGTGTGGGTGTATGGGGGGCAGTGTGGGTGTATGGGGGCAGTGTGGGTGTATGGGGGCAGTGTGGGTGTATGGGGGCAGTGTGGGTGTATGGGGGCAGTGTGGGGGGCAGTGTGTGTGTGTATGGGGGGCAGTATGGGTGTATGGGGGGCAGTGTGGGTGTATGGGGGCAGTGTGGGTGTATGGGGGCAGTGTGGGTGTATGGGGGGCAGTGTGGGTGTATGGGGGGCAGTGTGGGTGTATGGGGGGCAGTGTGGGTGTATGGGGGCAGTATGGGGGGCAGTGTGTGTGTATGGGGGGCAGTATGGGTGTATGGGGGGCAGTATGGGTGTATGGGGGGCAGTATGGGTGTATGGGGGGCAGTGTGGGTGTATGGGGCAGTGTGGGTGTATGGGGCAGTGTGGGTGTATGGGGCAGTGTGGGTGTATGGGGGGCAGTGTGGGTGTATGGGGGGCAGTGTGGGTGTATGGGGCAGTGTGGGTGTATGGGGCAGTGTGGGTGTATGGGGCAGTGTGGGTGTATGGGGGGCAGTGTGGGTGTATGGGGGGCAGTGTGGGTGTATGGGGCAGTATGGGTGTATGGGGCAGTATGGGTGTATGGGGCAGTATGGGTGTATGGGGCAATATGGGTTATGGGGGGCAGTATGGGTGTATGGGGGCAGTGTGGGTGTATGGGGGGCAGTGTGGGTGTATGGGGGGCAGTGTGGGTGTATGGGGGGCAGTGTGGGTGTATGGGGGGCAGTGTGGGTGTATGGGGGGCAGTGTGGGTGTATGGGGGGCAGTGTGGGTGTATGGGGCAGTATGGGTGTATGGGGGGCAGTATGGGTGTATGGGGGCAGTGTGGGTGTATGGGGGGCAGTGTGGGTGTATGGGGGGCAGTGTGGGTGTATGGGGGGCAGTATGTGTGTAATGGGGGGCAGTGTGTGTGATATAAGGGTATGGGGTCTTTTTTTTTATATTTTATTTAAATAAATATTCTATGTCCCCCCTCCCTTCTTACCTTTACTGGGGGAGGGGGGACATTTCCCTGGTGGTCCGGTGGGCGATTCATTGATGGTCCCAGTGGGGAGAGTTCACTCTCGCGAGATTTGGAGCGTTTCCGTGGTAACCGCGGCAACGCTCCAAATCTCGCGAGAGGAGGACCCGGAGGAGCTGCAGCCTGACCTCCGGGTCCTCCCTCTAACTCCCTCCCTCCCCCGCCGGCCGCCAGCACAGTGCCTGCGGACCGGGGAGGGAGATCTGTGATCTCCGGTCCGCACGCACATTTAAGGGCTGGCAGGGGAGGGAGAGGGAGACCGTCGGTATTCTCGGGGGGGGCAATTGCCCCGTTGCCCCCCCCCTGGATCCGCCACTGACTGTAAGCTAATAGCAGTTAGTTGTCTGCAAGCGTCTGGGTGTCAGGCCTTCAGCGTGTGCTCTGCCAACCTCAGCAAGTGTAATTTGCCTCTTATATCTGGTGTCTCTTTAGCGTGCATTTAAAACCAAAAAACTTTTTTCACTGTAATAGATTGAAGAGCAGTTAGTTGCCTGCCAGCTTCTGTGTCAGGCTCAGTGGATACTGTGCCCATTTTCCCAGTGCCACCACTCATATCTGGTGTGACTATAGCATGCCTTTAAAAAAAAAAAAGTGTTTCACTGTAAGCTAATAGCAGTTAGTTGTCTGAAAACGTCTGGGTGTCAGGCCTTCAGCGTGTGCTCTGCCAACAGGGGCGGGCTGGGCCGGGGGGCAGGGAGGCAATTGCCCCCCAGGCCGCCCGAAATTATTTTAGGACCGGCCGCGGCGGGCCGGCCCTTTAAATGCTGCAGCCGCCGAGCGCTCTGTAAAGAGCGCTCAGACGGCTGCAGCTGCTTTTCCCTCCCTCCCCTCCCCTGTAGGTGGCCGAGCTGCACTCCGGTCCGCGGTCCCGGCCGGAGTGATGGGAAGGTGCACACTGAGTGTGCACTTCCTGTCAGTCCGGCCGGGTACAGGAAACAGAAACTTCTGTTCCGCGCGGAACAGGAGTTTCTGTTTCCTGTACCCGGCCGGACTGACAGGAAGGTGCACACTGAGCACCTTCCTATCACTCCGGCCGGGACCGCGGACCGGAGTGCAGCTCGGCCACCTACAGGGGAGGGGGTAAGAAGAAGGGGGGGGAAGTAAGAAGAGGGGGGGAAGAAGTAAGAAGAAGGGGGGGGGGAGAGTAAAAAGAGGGGAGGGAGGGGGGGAAGAGTAAAAAGAGGGGAGGGGGGAGAGTAAAAAGAGGGGAGGGGGAGAGTAAAAAGAGGGGAGGGGGGAGATTAAAAAGAGGGGAGGGGGAGAGTAAAAAGAGGGGAGGGGGGAGAGTAAAAAGAGGGGAGGGGGGAGAGTAAAAAGAGGGGAGGGGGGAGAGTAAGAAGAGGGGAGGGGGGAGAGTAAGAAGAGGGATGGGGGGGAGAGTAAGAAGAAGGGGGAGTAAGAAGAGGGGAGGGGGGAGTAATAAGAGGGAAGAGAGGGAGTAATAAGAGGGAAGAGAGGGAGTAATAAGAGGGAAGAGAGGGAGTAAGAAGAGGGGAGGGGGTATAATAAGAGGGGGGAGTAAGAAGAAGGGGGAAGTAAGAAGGAGGAGAGATAAGAAAAAGAGGGGGTAAGAAGAAGAAGAAGGGGGGAGTAAGAACAAGAGTGGGGAGTAATTAGAAGAAGGGGGTAAGAAGAAGAGGGGAGTAAGAAGAAGAGAGGGGAGTAAGAACAAGAGTGGGGAGTAATTAGAAGAAGGGGGTAAGAAGAAGAGGGGGGTAAGAAGAAGAGGGGGGTAAGAAGAAGAGGGGGGTAAGAAGAAGAAGGGGGAGTAAGAAGAAGAGGGGGGAGTAAGAAGAAGAGGGGGAAGTAAGAAGAAGACGGGGGTAAGAAGAAGGGGGGTAAGAAGAAGAAGGGGGGTAAGAAGAAGAATGGGGTAAGAAGAAGAAGGAAGAATGGGAGTAATTAGAAGAAGGGGGTAAGAAGAAGAGGGGGGTAAGAAGAAGAGGGGGGAGTAAGAAGAAGAGGGGGGAGTAAGAAGAAGAAGGGGGTAAGAAGAAGGGGGTAAGAAGAAGAAGGGGGGTAAGAAGAAGAATGGGGTAAGAAGAAGAAGGAAGGGGTAAGAAGAAGAAGGAGGGGGTAAGAAGAAGAAGGAGGGGGTAAGAAGAAGAAGAAGAGGGGGTAAGAAGAAGTAGGAGGGTTAAGAAGAAGAAGGGGGTAAGAAGAAGGAGGGAGTAATAAGAAGAAGGGGGTAAGAAGAACAAGGGGGGGAGTAAGAAGAACACAGGGAGGAGGGGGGGTAAGAAGAACACAGGGGGGGTGAGAACACACAGAGGGAGGAGTGAGAAGAACACAGGGAGGGTGGAGGGGGGATGAGAAGAGCACAGGGAGGGTGGGTGAGTGTGAGAAGAGACCGCTAGGGGAGGGTGGGGGAGAGGAGAGACCACTAAGGGGCATGGGAGAGCTCTAAGGGACAGAAGGGACAGCTCTATAGGACAGGGGGCAAGACAGGGATCTCTTTAACACTACGCGCGCGCGCACACACACACACACACACACACACAATGCATCCCTATACATACACAGAAACACACAATGCACCCCTATACATACACAGAAACACACACTGCATCCCTATACATACACAGAAACAGAACATGCTTCCCTTACACACAGAGAAACACACAATGCATCCATTACACACACACACACACAATGCAACCCTTACACACAAAGACAATGCATCATTTGCACACATACACAGAAACATACAATGCAAACCCTTACACACACATGCAAACACACACACTGTTTTTCTTACATACACACAGAAACACAATGCATCTCTTACACTCAATGCACACACATACAGACACACACCTTGCATCCCTTATGCATACAAACACAGATTCACACAATGCATCCCTCACACACAACCAGAAACACATAATACATCCCTTATACACAAATACACACTGCTTCCACTACACACAAACACACTGCATCACCTGCACAAACTGGTATCCCTATACACTACATACCATAAGCACACATATGAGATAACACATAACACATCCCCTACACACTCCACTCCCTGTGAGCGAGCTCATGGGTGGGTGGAACATATAAGTGGACTTATGAGTGGGCCTTATGGGCATACTCACCGTCAGGCACTGGGGCCCAGACCTTGAGCTGTGTAAGAGGCCCCCAAAAAATGGAGCTGCTTCCAATTCTCCCAGAACGTTGAATTTTGTGACCACAGTTGCAAACAGCCTCCAGAGGTCCTGTTCTACACCAGACCAGTGGAGCCAAACTGCAGCCCATCATCATCCTCATCTAATTGTAAGTAGGCAATCTAGTATATTATTAGTGACACTAATCTATAATTGACCTCACATTAAAGGGACACTATAGCTTAATGAAGTGGTTCTGGTGTCTATAGCTGGTCCCTGCAGGCTTTTTAATGTAAACACACACTGTGTGCAGCACTGGCGTTAGTTCATATGGCAGATCATATGGGTGGGGCATTGTGATGTCACATGGGGGGGGGCGGCAAATTTATATTTTGTCTAGGGCGGCAAAAATCCTTGCACCGGCTCTGATCCTGGGCAGGTGCACCAGTCTACTGGTGACCCACAGGAGGGGAGTGCACTGATTGCACTGCACTCTTCTCCTGCCCAGACCCGTCTTGACCGCAGTGCAAGTGCCCTCTGCCCCTAATTTACAGTGGCTCACACTCACAACAAGCAGTGCCTAGAGCCCTTTGCAGAGACGGAAACAAAGAGGTTCTGCGGCAGCTGGCCGCCCTGCAAGCATTACATTAAATAGCTGTTCCCCATGCAGCCACAGGTGGCGTTGTGCTGGGAGACTGTGATTACTCTTCACTTCCTCCCAGCCTACAGAGCAGCGCATGGGAGAGAGAGGAGGAGGCATGATTTAATCTTGAATAAATCCTCTAAGCAAACCTTTATAAATTTGGGGGGATCCGCTCTGTTTCCACAGTTTATTGGTGTTTACTCTCATCTCTGTATTAATATTGAGGGATGTCTAAGTAGTAACATCAGTGTGTGTCAGCAGGGCCAGCCGTTAGGGTGGGCAAGCTGTGCGGTCACGCAGGGTGCCATGACAACAGAGGCGCCCGGCGGCCAACACAGCTCACAAGTTGGGTACACCAGCATATTTAATTTAAACGATTCGCTGGTGGTCCACTGGTGCGCACCAGCAGTAGGTGCAGTCAGATCATATCCTCTCCCTCGTGGTTCCGGCGCTCAGTTAGTGAGTCAGAGCACAGGCTCAGAGATTCTCAGCCTGTGCTCTGACAACATTGAAAGTCAGAGCCGTGAAGGAGCGGGTATGGCAAAGAGCTACTGATTAGCATAACATCAATATCCGTTATAAAACCAGAAAAAGGTGGGCATGGATGGTGAACTGATTTGGTGGCGCAATGGGCCACTTGACTGGTTTTGCCCCCCAGGCCTAAGGCTGCCGCCCTCCCCTGTGACTGCCAACCTCAGCAAGTGTAATTTGCCACTCATATCTGGTGTCTCTATAGCGTGCATTTAAAACCAAAAAACTTTTTTCACTGTAATAGATTGAAGAGCAGTTAGTTGCCTGCCAGCGTCTGTGCCCATTTGCCCAGTGCCACCACTCATATCTGGTGTGACTATAGCGTGCCTTTAAAAACAAAAAAAGTGTTTCACTGTAAGCTAATAGCAGTTAGTTGTCTGCAAGCGTCTGGGTGTCAGGCCTTCAGCGTGTGCTCTGCCAACCTCAGCAAGTGTAATTTGCCACAAATATCTGGTGTCTCTATAGCGTGCATTTAAAACCAAAAAACTTTTTTCACTGTAATAGATTGAAGAGCAGTTAGTTGTCTGCCAGCGTCTGTGTCAGGCTCAGTGGATACTGTGCCCATTTGCCCAGTGCCACCACTCATATCTGGTGTCTCTGTAGCGTGCTTTTACAAAGAAAAAAAGGTTTCCAGTGTAAGCTAATAGCAGTCAGTGTCCTTAAAGCGGGTGTTTCAGGCCTTCAGCGTGTGCCCTGCAGAACCCTGCCAGCGTACTTTGACAGTTGCCACTCATATCTGGTGTCTCTGTAGCGTGCTTTTACAAAGAAAAAACGTTTTCCAGTGTAAGCTAATAGCAGTCAGTGTCCTTAAAGCGGGTGTGTCAGGCCTTCCTTCAGCGTGTGCCCTGCAGAACCCTGCCAGCGTACTTTGACAGTTGCCACTCATATCTGGTGTCTCTGTAGCGTGCTTTTACAAAGAAAAAAAGGTTTCCAGTGTAAGCTAATAGCAGTCAGTGTCCTTAAAGCGGGTGTTTCAGGCCTTCAGCGTGTGCCCTGCAGAACCCTGCCAGCGTACTTTGACAGTTGCCACTCATATCTGGTGTCTCTGTAGCGTGCTTTTACAAAGAAAAAACGTTTTCCAGTGTAAGCTAATAGCAGTCAGTGTCCTTAAAGCGGGTGTGTCAGGCCTTCCTTCAGCGTGTGCCCTGCAGAACCCTGCCAGTGCACATTGCCACTAATATATGGTGTCACAATTTTGTGCATTTAAAACCAAAAAACTTTCTTCACTGTTATAGATTGAATAGCAGTTAGTTGTCTTCAAGCGGGTGTGTCAGGCCTACAGCGTGTACTCTGCAGACCTCTGCCATTGCACATTGACACTCATATCTGGTCTCACAGTAGCTTGCACGCATAGTACCACTAATCCCCCAAAAAATGACAGGCAGAGGCAGGACACCCCGCAGGGGCCATCGTGGTCGTGGTGCTGTGATTCCCTTTGGCCCTAGAATAATGCCCAGTTTTCAGAGGCCACGTACCCTGAACTTGAAAAGTTCTGAGGACGTAGTTGACTGGCTAACACAGGACACCCAATCTTCTACAGCCTCCGCTCGGAACCTTGACGCACCATCCTCCTCCAGCTTAGCTTCAGGCACCTCTCAAGATACCACTCACCCGCCTGCCGTCACCACCAAAACTAGCACCACAGCCGCTTTACTTGGTATGTCAGAGGAGTTATTCACACATCCGTTTGAAGAAATGAGTGATGCGCAACCATTATTGCCAGAGGATGTAGATAACAGGGATATGTCTCAGGCAGGCAGCATTACACACATGGACGTAGGGTGTGATGTTGATGATGATGTTGTATCCGCTGCTCCTTCCTTTGCTGAGTTGTCAGATACAAGTGAAGCGGTTGATGATGATGATGCGTCCATGGATGTCACGTGGGTGCCCGCTCGGCAAGAAGAAGAACAGGGCGAAAGTTCAGATGGGGAGACAGAGAGGAGGAGGAGGAGGCGAGTTGGAAGCAGGGGGAGGTCGTCGCAAGGAGCTAGTGGCACAGTCAGACAGCATGCATCGGCATCCAGGGTCAGCCCGAAAGCACGCCAATCAACACATGCTGTGTCCACCACCAGAATGCCGTCATTGCAGAGCTCAGCAGTGTGGAATTTTTTTTGTGTGTCTGCCTCTGACAACAGCGATGCCATTTGCAACCTGTGCCAAAATAAACTGAGTCGTGGGAAGTCCAACACCCACCTAGGTACAACTGCTTTGCGTAGGCACATGATCTCACATCACAAACGCCTATGGGATCAACACATGAGTACAAGCAGCACGCCTACTCTAAGCCGCCATCCTCCTCCTGGTCCAGCATCTTTAGCCACGTCAACCACTGCTGTCCTCCTTGCCCCCTCTCAACCATCCGCCACTCCGTCTCCCGCCTTGAGCAGTTCCCGCTCATCTGCCCACAGTCATGTGTCTGTCAAGGACATGTTTGAGCGTAAGAAGCCAATGTCAGAAAGTCACCCCCTTGCCCAGCGTCTGACAGCTGGCTTGTCCGAACTATTAGCCCACCAGCTTTTACCATACAAGCTGGTGGAGTCTGAGGCGTTCCAAAAATTTGTAGCTATTGGGACACCGCAGTGGAAGGTACCCGGCCGAAATTTCTTTTCACAAAAGGCAATCCCCAACCTGTACTCGATTGTGCAAAAGGAAGTAATGGCATGTCTGGCACACAGTGTTGGGGCAAGGGTCCATCTGACCACTGATACCTGGTCTGCAAAGCATGGTCAGGGCAGGTATATCACCTACACTGCGCATTGGGTAAACCTGCTGACTGCTGCCAAGCATGGAGGAGTTGGTGACACCGCCACGACTTGCAGGCAGTCCTGCTGCCACCTCCTCTACTCCTCCTACTCCATCCTCTTCCATAACCTCCTCGGCTGAGTCCTCTTCTGCTGCTGCGTCTTGCTCCAATCAACGGCACCCCCCCAGCTCCCCAGGTACTATTCCACATCCTGGATACGGCAGTGTCACGCCGTCTAGGGTTTGACTTGCTTTAAAGCAGAGAGTCACACCGGACAAGCACTCCTGTCCGCCCTGAACGCACAGGTGGAAAAGTGGCTGACTCCGCAGCAACTGGATATCGGCAAAGTGGTTTGTGACAACGGAACAAATTTGTTAGCGGCATTGAAGTTGGGCAAGTTGACACATGTGCCGTGCATGGCACATGTGTGTAATCTGATCGTACAACGCTTTGTGCATAAGTACACACGCTTACAGGACGTCCTGAAGCAGGCCAGGAAGGTGTGTGGCCATTTCAGGCGTTCCTACACGGCCATGGTTCACTTTGCCGATATCCAGCGGCGAAACAACATGCCAGTGAGGCGCTTGATTTGCGACAGCCCGACACGTTGGAATTCAACACTCCTAATGTTCGAACGCCTGCTCCAACAAGAAAAAGCTGTTAATGAATATTTGTATGACCGGGGTGCTAGGACAGCCTCTGGGGAGCTGGGAATTTTTTTGCCACGTTACTGGACGCTCATGTGCATTGCTTGTAGGCTCATGCGTCCTTTTGAGGAGGTGACAAACCTAGTCAGTCGCACCGAAGGCACCATCAGCGACATCATACCATTTGTTTTCTTCCTGGAGTGTGCTCTGCGAAGAGTGCTGGATCAGGCCGTAGATGAGCGTGAAGAGGAAGAGGAAGAGTTGTGGTCACCATCACCACCAGAAACAGCCTTATCAGCATCGCTTGCTGGACCTGCGGCAACGCTGGAAGAGGATTGTAAGGAAGAGGAGTCAGAGGAGGAATGTGGCTTTGAGGAGGAGGAGGAGGAAGACCAACCACAACAGGCATCCCAGGGTGATCGTTGTCACCTATCTGGTACCCGTGGTGTTGTACGTGGCTGGGGGGAAGAACATACCTTCATTGACATCAGTGAGGAGGAGGAACGGGAAATGAGTAGCTCGGCATCCAACCTTGTGCAAATGTGGTCTTTCATGCTGTCGTGCCTGTTGAGGGACCCTCGTATAAAAAGGCTGAAGGAGAACGACCTGTGCTGGGTGTCCACGCTACCTGACCCCCGGTCTCTATTCTGCTCTTTGTCAGTGTGTATCGTGGTCTCTAAGGACGGGGAACAGTCTCTATTCTGCTCTGTGTCAGTGTGTATCAGGGGCTTTGAGGACCGGTGTCAATCCATACCTGCCAAGTGACCCTATGTAAGGGGAACAGTCCCTATTCTGCTCTGTGTCCGTGTGCATCAGGGGCTCTGAGGACAGGTGTCAATCCATATGTCAGGTGTCAATCTATATCCATTGCGATTTAGGAATGTTAGGTGATTTCTGCCCTTTATGGATTAAAACCAGACTCTGCAACAACTGTGTAATTTTCCATGGGAGTTTTGCCATGGATCCCCCTCCGGCATGCCACAGTCAAGGTGTTAGTCCCCTTGAAACAACTTTTTCATCACTTTTGTGGCCAGAAAGAGTCCCTGTGGGTTTTAAAATTCACCTGCCCATTGAAGTCAATGGCGGTTCGCCCGGTTCGCCGGTTCGTGAACGTTTGCGGAAGTTCCCGTTCGCCGTTCGTGAACCGAAAATTTCGGGTTCGCGACATCACTAATGGCTATAAGTACAAGTAGGAAATTGCTGTTTCAATATATATATTTTTTTAAAGGTATTAATAGTGACATTGTAACACTATTATCTGTCATAAATCTCTGAATCACACCCCACATGTACATATTTTTTTTAAAGTAGACAACCCAGGGTATTCAATATGGGGTATGTCCAGTGTTTTTTAGTAGCCACTTAGTCACAAACACTGGCCAAAGTTAGCATTTATATTTGTTTGCGTGTTAAAAATGCAAGAAACGCTAACTTTGGCCAGTGTTTGTGACTAAGTAGCTACTAAAAAAGGCTGAACATACCACATTTGCAATACCTTGGGTTGTCTTCTTTTGCAAATGGTATGCCATCATGGGGGTAATTCTTATTCCTGGGCTACCATACGCTCTCAAAGGCAACATAACCAATCTGACAAATTTCAAAGAAAAAAAAAAAAGTTAAATCAAGCCTTATATTTGACCCTGTAACTTTCAAAAACACTAGAAAACCTCTACATGTGGGGTACTGTTATACTCAGGAGAATTCGCTGAACACAAATATTAGTGTTTCAGAACAGTAAAACATATCACAGCAGTAATATCATCAGTGAAAGTGCCGTTTGTATGGAAATGGAAAAAAATGTCCCTTTCACTGACAATATCATCGCTGTGATATGTTTTACTGTTTTGAAAGACTAATATTAGTGTTCAGCGAAGTCTCCTGAGTAAAACAGTACCCCCCATGTACAGGTTTTAGGGTGTCATAGAAAGTTACATGGGTAAAAACAGTGCTAGCAAATTAAATTCTCTGGACTTTCGTCCTGTTTTGTCAGGCATGTCCCTCAAATTGCAATCAATAAAATTACTTAATTATGTAAAAATATTACATAAATATGCACGTAGAATTTAAATATATATACATATTTATATATTTGAAGTCTACGTGTATATTTATGTAATTATGTATATGGACATATGTATATTTCGTATAATTTTTATTTATTTATACAAATATATATGTATATATATATATATACCGTATATACTCGAGTATAAGCCGAGTTTTTTAGCACATTTTTTGTGCTAAAAAACCCCAACTCGGCTTATACTCGAGTCATAGTCTGTATTATGGCAATTTGCATTGCCATAATACAGACTGGGGGAGAGGGGTGCTGGCAGAGCTGTACTTACCTTTCCTGCAGCTCCTGTCAGCTCTCTCCTCCTCCGCGCCGTCCGTTCAGCACCTCGGTCAGCTCCCAGTGTAAGTCTCGCGAGAGCCGCGGCTCTCGCGAGACTTACACTGGGAGCTGACAGAGGGAGCTGCACGGACGGCGCAGAGGAGGAGAGAGCTGACAGGAGCTGCAGGAGAGGTAAGTAACATCTCTCACAGCCCCCACAGCCCCCCACTGAACTGCCAATGCTGGACCACCAGGGAAGGAGAGCCCCCCTCCCTGCCATGTATCAAGCAGGGAGGGGGGACGAAAAAAAAAAATAGTAGTAATAAAAAAAAAAGAAATTAAATAATAATACAAAAATAATAAAAAATTTAATTAAATAAATAAAAATATTAAATAATAATAAAAAAATATTATAATAATAATAATAAAAAAAATTGCCCATCCCCCACCAAGGCTCTGCAACACACACACACACACACACACACACACACTGCACTCATACACTCACACTGCACTCATACACTCACGCTGCATTCATATACACACGCTGCATTCATATACACACGCTGCATTCATATACACACGCTGCACTCATACACACGCTGCATTCATACACTCACGCTGCATTCATACACACACGCTGCATTCATTATACACACACTGTAAATAAATATTCAATTAATATATTTTTTTTAGGATCTAATTTTATTTAGAAATTTACCAGTAGCTGCTGCATTTCTCACCCTAGTCTTATACTCGAGTCAATAAGTTTTCCCAGTTTTTTGGGGTAAAATTAGGGGCCTCGGCTTATATTCGGGTCGGCTTATACTCGAGTATATACGGTATATATATATATATCATTTCATTCTAAGTGTATTTTGACATAAATATATATATATATAAATATCAAAATAACGTTAGAATAAAATTACATATATATATATATATAATTTTTTAAAATTATTAAAAATTATTTTTACATTTTTGTATTTATTTTTATTTACTTATTAGTTATATTTTATCATAATATATATATACAATATATCACAATTATATATATACGTGTGTAATTTAGTTATATGTGTATTTTTATAATAATATATGTATATATAAATATAAAAATACACTTAGTATGACATTATATATATGATATATATATATTTACATATATTATTTATTTTTTTACACTGATTGCTATTTTTTAACTTTATTTATGATTTTCCACTTGTAGGGAGACTGCCTGTAAGCACAGACAGTCCCCCTGCAGGCAGATACGGAGGCACCTATTGTGGTCATGCGGTTGAGCGATCATGTGGCCGCAGGGTCCTGATCTGCCGCGGGGAGACTGTCTGGGCAGACAGGCAGTCTCCCTGGACCGGGAGGAACACTGATCACTGCCGGTGGACCGACGGCGATCAGGTAAGTACCCCCAGACCGTTATGACGGTTCAGGACCGTCATCGGTCCTCAAGTGGATATTTCCAATGACGGTCCTGAACCACCATCGGTCGTCAAGGGGTTAAAGACACATTACTGCATAGCTGTGGAGCTTTGTTATAAACTCAGACACACCAACAATATGGAACACCTAGAAAAGAAGGACATTCGGACAGAAAAGAGGGACAGAGGGATTGGGTCCAAAATAGGGACTGTCCCACGTAAACAGGGACAGTTGGGAGGTGTGCATTTATTGTCCACTTATTATCTGTATAGTATTTCAAAGCGGTGCTAAGGTGAATAATAAAAGGACAGTGATTGGCTGTACAGCAGGTGATGTCAGTAGCTCAGTTCTTGAGTACATACTCAAAGTTTCTAATAAGGAAGTTGCTTTGTGAAAAGAGGGAGTGTCTTTAAAGGTACAGTGTCGTGCTGCACAAAGCTGCAAAACCTTTTTTTTATTTGAATATGATCAAAAGCACAGTGAGGCCAAAATCTATCAAATGCATTTGTTATGTTGGTATTGGAGGAAGGCAGATGCCGTTCCTATATTTAAAAAGGGTTCAAAATCATCGCCTGGAAATTATAGACCTGTGAGCTTAACTTCTGTGACTGGGAAAGTATTTGAAGGACTATTAAGGGATAACATTCAGGAATTCATTGGGAAGAACTTTATTAGCAATAATCAGAATGGTTTTATAAATCATAGGTCATGTCAAACTAACCTATTTGCATTCTATGAAAAAGTAAGTAGAAGTATAGCTCAGGGTGTTGCAGTGGATGTGATCTATTTGGATTTTGCCAAGGCATTTGACACGGTTCCTCACAATAGGTTAGTGTTCAAATTAAAAGAAATTGGTCTAGATGAATATTCTTGTTCTTGGGTAGAACATCGGCTTAAGGATAGAGTACAACGAGTTGTCATTAATGGTAAATTTTCAAACTGGACAAAAGTGGTAAATGGTGTCCCTCAGGGTTCTGTTTTGGGACCGTTTCTATTTAACATATTTATAAATGATCTTGCAATAGGCATTGAAAGACACGTTTTAGTGTTTGCAGATGACCCAAACTCTGTAAAGTAATACAATGTGAGCAAGATATTACTTTGCTGCAGATGGATTTAGATAGATTGGGGGACAGGGCACTCAAATGTCAGATGAAATCTAATGTAGAAAAATGCAAAGTTATGCACTTCGGGGTAAAGAATGGACAAGCAACTTAAAACCTAAATGGTAGTGAATTAAGGATAACCACACATGAAAAGGATTTGGGAATTGTTATAGACAAAAAATTAGGCAGCAATATGCAATGTCAATCTGCAGTTGCTAAGGCCAGTAAGGTTTTGTCATGTATAAATAGGGGCCTAAATTCTCGGGATGAAAATATAATTTTGCCTCTTTATAAATCGCTGGTAAGACCACACCTTGAATATGCTGTGCACTTTTGGGTGCCTGTTCTAAAGAAAGATATCATGGCACTAGAAAAAGTCCAGAGACGCGCTACAAAATTGATAAAAGGAATGGAGCAGTTTAGTTATGAAGAAAGGTTACATTTTTAAAATCTTTTTAGTTTGGAAAAACGGCGCCTCAGAGGGGATATGATAACATTATACAAATATATTTGGGGCCAGTACAAACCATCTGGAAATCTATTCATAAACAGGGCTATACATAGGACACAAGGTCACACATTTAGGCTGGAAGAAAGGAGATTTAGTCTAAAGTAAAGAAAAGGTTTTTTTTTACAGTAAGCGCAATAAGGATATGGAATTCTCTGCCTGAAGAGGTAGTTTTATCAGAGGCCATACAGATGTTTAAACTGCAATTGGATAAATACTTGCAAAAACATAACATACAGGGATATAATTTCTAATTAGTGGGGTAATGGCTGCTAAATCCAAGGAGATATCTGACTGCCATTTTGGTGCCAAGAAGGAATTTTTTCCTAGTTTGTGGCAAAATTGGAAGCGCTTCAGAATGGGTTTTTTTGCCTTCTTTTGGATCATCAGCAAAAACATATGTGAGAAAGGCTGAACGTGATGGAAGTATAGCATTGCTAGAGTTTGTTTTTAAATATCATTCTCTGGCAGTGTTCCGACAGCAACCCTGTAGGCAGGTATTATTTTTATTACAAAACATGCCAACAATGTGAGATATGAAATAGGGATGGTGGGTGGGCAGGCCTATAGGAAGCATGCGTGACTTGTATAACTGGTAACGCCGAAACAGCAGCTCTGTCAAAAAAGTGAGGTGGCAGTTGTTACTTAGGCAACTGGATGCTTCTCACAGAGAAGCACTGAATTGAGAATATTCAACGAGGACATGCTTCTCGTGTCTGTCAGCCTGACATCCACAAGAGGCGTATTCTTGGCAAACTGTAAGTATTGCATTTTCTCTGAAATAGCAGTGCTTTATTTAATGCCAGACTGCATGGACAGGGTTTTTGCACCAAACCTGCTTTATTAAGATGAAGATGATTTGGTGCTTAGAGAGTTCATTGAAAAATGATAAAAGATACAAGCAAATGGATTTGCATGATTTTCTAGAATACCCTGCTACCTCCTCAGACTCGGATCACATTTCCTGCTAGTAAGAATCACTAGTTAAGCTCTGTTAACTCCTACCTGAAGTAATGTTAGTCCACATCATTGTATCCTTGGATTGGAATGTAACCTACAGGTAAAGAGAAGAATGTAGTGAGACACACGTTGATTCACACAAATACTGCAATATATCTACAAACTAAACTTATATGGGGTGTATCCTACAATCAGTGGTAACACAATGGAGGTTGCAAGGGGTGCAGTTTTAACCAGAGCCCCAAGTAATAAGAATTCAGCAGCAGGGAATACTCGTGGTACAGATGTCTTTCTCTGCCTCATTTTATGTACATAATAGCAGTAGTTATAGACTTTATATTTACTAGAAGAAATTAAAGAGATAATATATTATTAGGTTTTTCTGTTGCTTTATGTTTTCATGTGACCGCTGGACTGGACACTCTTTGACCACCGTAATACCAATTCTACAGTCCAAAGCAAACTACTGCGCATATTGAGATATATCATACTGTTGTCTTACCACTTTGCTTGAAAAATGTCCGGTATAAAAGTCCTGTTATGGCAGATATTGATCCTAAAGCAAATATTACTGAAGAAATACAGATTTTGACAATCTGAGTTGAGGTAAATCCCTGTTCTAAAGAAAAAAAAAAGATATACAAACATTAGACATCTGAAAAAGATCCAGAATTATAGGAAAAATAAAAGGCAACAATAATTGAACCAGAAAAGGCATGTTTTACACAAAACATTCAAGTTGCCCAGATTGTATAACAGCATGTAACCTTGTATTGTCCTTACAATAGAATAAAAACAACCACAAACACAATCTTGGCTGAGTATCAGTCATACTTCCCAGTGTCCCACAGGAATAATTGCAGCACCTGGAAGTATTATATCAAAATTCCATTAAAAACTATATCACTGGGAGTTAACTTGCTGCCTTCAACCCTGATCTCGTTTTCACATGATCATTTTCATTAAATGGGCCCCTAGATTTGTCTTCCAATGCTTTAGGGACCAATGAACCCAGGCCTTTCCTCTCTAGCTTTGCTAAATCAAGGGCCTAATCTGTTCAAGAAAACCACTCCTGTGCTGAAGGAGGTCCCATCTCCTTCTCTACTCTGTTGGGAAATAGAGGGATGGAGGAACGTGACTGATCAGCGTCCTCCAATCTAATATACACCAACCAATGGGCTTTGAAGACAGTGCTACCTTGCTGTAAGTTCATGAGAGAAGCTATAAGTTTCTAGAAGTTTGTGAAGCTGATAAGATAAGGAAAAGGCTTTAATAAAATGTTACATTACAAATCATCAGTAAGAAACCAGACACAACATAAGAATCATGCAATGAAAGAAAGAAGCCAAAAGTGGTGTATACCGAGGTAGAAAAGGCAAAAAAGCACAATAGGACTGTTTGGGGCAAGCAATGTTTATAATGTTAATATGGCTTAGCAAGATGTTAAATTTGTTAGATTAATCAATTTATATTCATATTTTACACTTACTCCAAGTTATTGTCATCTTATTTTCCAGGCTGGGATGCTGCACGACACATTGGTATTCATCATCAGGCAAGGAATCTATCAGATCTAGTTCGGCCTTGGTCTGGTATGTCCAGTCCCCATTTGGGAGAGCCATTGACATGTTACTTACAGTAACATCATTTTTTAGCCAGCTCACAATAATATCACTGGGATAAAAACCCCAAACTTGGCAAACAAGAGTGTGTGAAGCCTGGCCACGAAATGTGTCAGGGATAAAAACTTTCATGGAGGGCTTGGCTGTAGACAAACAGAGAGAAGAAGATGGTGGGAAAACTGTATTAGAGAAAAAAACAGTGGGACAAAACCAAAACAAGTCATACGGTAATGTTAAGTCAATTAATTTGCTCTTTTTCCCCCCCTTCATTTCTCTCTAGTTTTTCCTTACTGACTCCTTATAAGTCAATGACAAGTTATTTTCTTTTAAATCATATATTTATAAATCCCCTCAGTGTGTTTTTTTTGTCCTTCTTTTGAATTGAAGAGCAGCAACACGTGACTTTATTCAAACCCATTTGAAATTTGGAGAAGGTATGAATTTTAATTCTTATTAATACCTGTGCTATGTGGATACTTAAGTGAATGGGTTTGGGTATATGACTTGGTGCTTACTAGTTATTGCACAGTATGCTCTAAAAAGGTAGATACAAACACAATATGTGTTTTGGACACACCAATTCATACTGCTGTCAATGGGAAGTGTAAACACCCCAACTTCCTCACAACTTAGAGCTTAAGAGACCACCGTCATCAAGTTTTCACTTCTTGTTTTTTTTTTTTTTTATTAAATGAAACGTGACGATTTTTTTTCACATGTTGTATGTGTTCTAAATATATATAAATTCATGTTATTTTAAAAAAAATATATATATGATATTTATTTAAGAGTAATACATTTTACAACACAAGATAAGTAAAAAATATGAAGAAAGTTGTCTTTTAATATCAAGCTGAGTCTGTGCAAATATTCAATCTGTACAGATGTTTAAACACAATTGGATAAAATTCTTACAAAAACATGACATTTAGAGATATAATTTTAATTAGTGGGGTAATATCTTATTGATCCAAGGAGAGATCTGACTGTCATTCTGGAATCAAGAAGAATTTTGTATATTCTGTTGCAAAATTGGAAGCGCTTGACACTGGGTTTTTCACCTTGTTGGATCAACAGCAAGAACTATATAACTATGTACCTCTGTAACACTGTAGCATGTATTTCTAATGCTATATTGTGCTAGGAATGATTTAAATTTCTGCCCCCCCCCCTTGATTAATGAAATAAAGAGATTTGCTTTTATTTTTTTGCCATTGCCACAGCAGCCCTGCCACCCCAGCAGTGATTATCAATCCTGATAATTTCAACCAATTCTAATGAGGAAAGCAGTGAGAGGCTAGTGTGCATGGGCAACATATCTCCTCACTGTGCCAATCAGCATCTCCTAATAGAGATTAATTAAGTCCATGCACCTCAAAGCGGGTGTGGGTCTTCACTGTGTCTATGCAAAGAGTGGAGATGCTATATATAGGTCCTGCAATCCTTGCAGGACCAACACCTGGAAGTCTCTTTTGTGGCTATCAGAGTGACAGCTACTTGTGGTAGATTAAGGTAGCAGTATAAATACAACCTTTTCTCAGAAAAGGCAGCATTTACACTGCTAATTAGCAAGCTACATGCCCTAGAATCTATACATTAAGCTGTAGTGGTTTTTGGTGCCTATGGTGTCCTTTTAATTGCAGTTCCAGCTTACATCACCGTTCATTAGAACTTTTTTGATGTGTATATATAAGGGTTTCGTAAAATTATTAAAGAGGCATTTGAAGCACTAGATGAACTATGACTTACTAATAGACTTACTAACATACAAGTTTTATCATAAAAAATGTTGCCTCAGAAATCAGCTTCTGGCCTGTGTAATAGCCACCCCATGAAGTAGCATTGGCACTAACTGATTAATAAAGAGATGTTTTCAGGTCATTCCCCCTAGTGCAGGGGTAGGCAACATCACCACTCCAGATGTTGTGGACTAGCAGCGTTGTGGCTGTAAGAGCATTATGGGAGATGTAGTCCACATCGTCAGAGGTGCTGAAGGTTTCCTAGCCCTGCTCTAATGGGTACTGTAATACTAATACAATGGACAGATGGATGGAGAGAAAGAGAGGTAGATAGACAGACAGATAGATGGATGGAGAGTAAGAGAGTGTTAAAGATAGATAGATAGATAGATGATAATAGATGGATGGATAGATAATTCACTATGTATTCATTGTAGTTACATTTCATATTGCTTACCAGTTCTTTGCACGGTGCTTCCCCAATATTCTGCCACTTCCTTCCCACACTTTCTCTCCTTCTCTTCTATATATTTCACCATGTGTTTTTTACCATGGTTGAGTGTAAGACAGATATCATCTGCCACTCTCCTCAGCTGAAGGATGCAGTTTTCCGATGGTAAAAACATCCTGTCATCCTTGGAGAACACCACTATGGGCTGACGGTTAAAGTTCAGTCGATAATTAAACGTAACATTTGTCCCCTCGTCACCAAAATAGCAGTCTGTGATCTCCTCCAGCACGAACCCTGCAAACAAAGAACACTGCAATGTCTTCTCATATAGTTTCCAGGGAGAAAGTAAACTGGTTACAGTTAGGGAGCTTCCAGTATAGATACTCTGACCTCAAAATGAAATTCACTTTCAATTCTTATTTTAGTGTATAACCCCGTGTATAATGGTTATATTCACAAGGCGAGACATCATAAGACATCAAAGGGGTCTATGGCGTTATTTAAAACCTTATCATGCTGGTACTAATACCACTAATGTGAACTCATTTGAACAGTTCCCCTCTAGTTCCTGTATATCAGGTGCGTCTTGATGCCAGGACTGTCATCAGAGATATTAGGGCACCTTACACAGCTCAAGGCCTGTGACCCTTAGGGGTGTGCGAGCTGGGCGGCCGCACATGGGGCCATGGACCAGGGGGCGCCCTATGGCCACCACAGCTCACACATGGCCGGTGTCAGGGGAGCTAAAATAGGTACCCGGGTGGAGGATTAATTATTCTCCACCCGGGTCTATAAAAAAAAAAAAAAAATTGAGGCAGTGGGGGCTTAGCTTAAAGAGCGGCAGGGAAGAGTTTATTGCGAGGCAGAGGCGGAGCTACTAAATACCAGAAGCCCCCTGGTAACTGCTGCACAGGAACTGCATCCACTCCCCCTTCCAGCCATAATGGAAAGAGGTAAGCCTGTGTGTGTGTGTGTGTGTGTCTGTGTGTGTGACTACCTGCCTGTGTGTGACTGTTTGCCTGTTTGTTTGACTGCCTGCCTCTGTGTGTGTTTGTGACTGTCTGCCTGCCTGTGTGTGTGTGACTGCTTGCCTGTGTGTGACTGTCTGTTTGTGTGACTGCCTGCCTCTGTGTGTGTGTGTGTGTGTGTGTGTATGTGTGACTGTCTGCCTGTATGTGACTGTCTGTCTGTGTGACTGCCTGCCTGTGTGTGTGTGTGTGTGTGTGCTTGACTGACTGTCTGACTGTATGTGTGACTGTTTGCCTGTGTGTGTGTGTGTATGTATGACTGCCTGTGTGTGTGTGTATATGTGTGACTGTCTGTCTGTGTGACTGTCTGCCTTCCTGTGTGTGTTTGTGTGTGATTGTCTGTGTGACTGCCTCCCTGTGTTTATGTCTGTCTGTGTGTGTGTGACTGTGTGTGTGTGTGTGTGTGTGAGACTGTCTGCCTGTGTGTGTGTGTGTGTGTGTGTGTGTGTGTGTGTGTGTGTGTGTGACTTTCTGCCTGTGTGACTGTCTGCCTGTGTGTGTGACTGTCTGTGTGACTGCCTCCCTGTGTGTGTGTGTGTGTGTGTGTGTAACTGTATGCCTGTGTGTGTGACTGTCTGTCTGTGTGTGTGTGACTGTCTGCCTGTGTGTGTGTGTGTGTGTGTGTGACTGTCTGTGTGTGTGTGATTTTCTGCCTGAGTATGACTGTAACTGTGTGTGACTGTTTGCCTGTTTGTGTGACTGCCTGCCTCTGTGTGTGTTTGTGACTGTCAACTGTGTGTTTCAATCCTGTCAACACCTCCCTAAAGACTCCTTCATCTCCTTGCCTGGCTGACTACTTTAAGAGGCATCGACATTGGAACTTTATTCAAAGTGATTTTTAACCCATGAGAGGTTGACAAGCGTTTTTGCACAACTAGACATAAGTCTCTTTGTGCCACCTTCTTTGTGAGTGTATATTTTTACTGCTGTTTTTTATGTTTTAAGTCATTAAATACTTCACTATGTATGTTTTTATTCCTCTTTTCATATGATCACCATGCAATATATATGGTAAATATACGCACGATTTGTGATTGTGGCGCCCCCCACTGGTATATGTCTTTGTACTATACTGTTTGTATACTTGTATTACGGTTTAGGGATTGGGAGTGATCCCTTATTGGGAGTGGCTGTCCTGCACTATTTTTGCACTTTATCCCACATACCGTTTTGATATATTTTGTTTGTGACTGTCTGCCTGCCTGTGTGTGACTGCTTGCCGTTTTTTGAGTGTTTGTCTGTGTGTGTGACTGCCTGCCTCTGTGTGTGTGTGTGTGTGTGTGTGTGTGTGTGACTGTCTACCTGTGTGTGACTGTCTGTCTGTGTGACTGCCTGCCTGTGCGTTTGTGTGACTGCCTGTGTGTGACTGTCTGTCTGTGTGACTGCCTGCCTCTGTGTGTGTGTGACTGCCCGCCTGCCTCTGTGACTGTCTGTCTGAGTGACTGCCTGTGTGTGTGTGTATGTGTGTGACTGCCTGCCTGCTTGTGTGTTTGACTGACTGTTTGACTGCCTTTGTGTGACTGTTTGCCTGTGTGTGTGTGTGTGTGTGTGTATGTGTGACTGCCTGTGTGTGTGTGTGTGTGTGTGTGACTGTCTGTGTGACTGTCTGCCTTCCTGTGTGTGTGTGTGATTGTCTGTGTGACTGCCTCTCTGTGTGTGTGTGTGTGTGTGACTGTCTGTCTGTGTGTGACTGTCTGTGTTTGTGTGTGTGACTGTCAGCCTGTGTGTGTGTGTGTGTGACTGTCTGCCTGTGTGTGTGTGTGTGTGTGTGACTTTCTGCCTGTGTGTGTGACTGTATGCCTTTGTGTGTGTGACTGTCTGCCTGTGTGTGTGACTTTCTGCCTGAGTGTGACTATAACTGTGTGTGACTGTAACTGTGTATGACTCCAATTGTGTGTGTCGCTGTAGCTGTGCCGTTGTGTGTGCCTGTGCCTGTATGTGTGACTATCTGCCTTTAACTGAGAGTGTGCCTATCAGCGTGTGTGAGTGCCTGCATGCCTGTAACTGAGCGTGTCTAACTATCTGCCTGCAATTGAGCGTGTCTGACTCTCTGCCTGTGCCTGTGTGTGTGACTGTATACCGGCAACTTGGTGGAAGAGGGCGCCGTGAAGACTTTCGCACAGGGCGCCTAATGGCCTAAGGCCGGCCCTGGGCCCGAGGTCCACCCACAGGGCCACCTCTGTCCCTCAAGTCTTCCCACAGGATCCACCCCCACATCTGCCCACGAGGCCCAATACCAAGTCCGCCCAAGGGCCCTCCCCCATGTCTTTCCACTGGGGCCTCCCCCATGTCTTCCCACAGTGCCCCCTCTGAGTTTCCCCACAGGGTCCTCCCCCAAGTCTTCCCACAGTACTCACCCCCACATCCGCCTACAGGGCCCACCCCCAAGTCTTCCCATAGTGTGAACCCCCAAGTCTGCACACAGGGCCCACCCCAAGTCTTCCGACAGGGCCAACCTCAGAATCTGCCCACGGGGCCACCCCCAGGTCCGCCCACAGTGATACAGTGTATGTGTGTGATGCACTATGTGTGTAGAGTGGATGCAGTGTGTGTAGTGGATGCAGTATGTGTATTTGCATAGTGGGCGCAGTGTGTGTGTGTGTGTGTGTTTATAAATTTGTGTGATAGGACAGGGTTGTGTTCTGTGGGGGGAGAGCAGTTTAATTGTAAATTATATTTAAGTTTATTCCCTCCTCCATGCCTCTTAGCTGTGACCAGGAGGGGGGGGGGGGGTGACACTATATTCTCTGGTGGTCCATTGGCACAGCACAAGCTACCAGCTTGCTGGCTTGAATAGTGAAAAGGTGGGCCCAGGAAACTCCGGCTACCACCTCCGGCAAGTCCTCTACCTCTCTCGTGAGCCCCGACATTGTGCTGCATTGAAGGCAACGCTCTGACAGCCAGGGCTGTGAGAGGACCTGCCGGAGGTGGAAGACAGACTGACAGGTATTTGATTAGTGCAGCTGAAAGGAATTTGTCCACAAGTGTAATAATTACAAAAGCTGAATTACTGCATTTAATATCTGCCCTTTGATGGTAGCAACAGCTATATGCACTGCCTGAATAACAAGGCTTTTAATTTACATATTCAGGTAGATTTACATATTGCTAATTCTGCAGGCAGGAGAGATATTTTGTGTTAATTTATGTCTTCCCCACCCCTTTTATAAATATGTAATTATAATATTGTAAGTCCCTGTATGTTGTCTGATATGATTTGATTATTTGTATTTTTATTGACTTGTTACAATAAGTTACATGTAAGGAGCATTTGGGCCAGTTTTGAGAAAAATAAGGTTTTGTATGTTAGTTCCTTTTGGAACTTGGTGTCCTGTGTGGATTTCTAGGAATCCCTGTAACAGTCTTCAGACCTGTTGGCTGACTGCACAACCCCTCTAACCCTGGATAAATAAAGAGCTCTAGGCCCGAGAGCCCCAAGTGATAGCAATCACAATGCAGACAGAGGTGGATACCTGCGTGGTAGAAGGGCTGCAGCGGAATAGGCATAGGGGACGATACCTGCCTGGAAGAAGGGCTGTAGCGGAATAGGCAAAGGGGACGATACATGCCTGGAAGAAGGGCTGCAGCGGAATAGGCAGAGGGGACGATACATGCCTGGAAGAAGGGCTGCAGCGGAATAGGCAGAGAGGTTGATAACTCCCTTGAAGAAGGGCTGTAGTGGAATAGGCAGAGGGGATAATACCTGCCTGGAAGAAGGACTGTAGCGGAATAGGCAGAGGGGACAATACCTGCCTGGAAGAAGGGCTATAGCGGAATAGGCAGAGGGGTCGATACCTGCCTGGAAAAAGGGTTGCAGCAGAATACGCAGAGGGAATGATACCTACATGAAAGGAGTGTTGCAGCCAGTCAGGATCTCAGCCAAGCTCTCGCGAATGGGGTCTGAAACGTTTCAGGTTTCTGGCAAGCAGCTAGGAAGCAGGCTAGGCAGATGTACTCGATCGGAGTACAGGAGCTCCATCACAAAAATAAAAAAAGGCTATAGGAATAAATAAAACCTCTCTTATGCCCCCAAGAGCCTATCAACTAAACAGTCAATATGACATTCATTGAACAATGGGGAGGTTTAAAACACCCACTGACATATCTACTAAACAGTGATCAGCAAGTGGCTGCTCACTGTTAATAAAACTAATCACTGGGAGCAAGTCACTAAAATGGCCCCACTGTGTGGAGATGGGGCCTGTAAATTATAAAGAAAGTGCTGGTACTGTTCCCCCTCCCCCACCCATGGGCACTGGGTGCTGTCTAAATCTTAATAAAGATGTTAATTTTTACTTCATATTATCCTAACATTACTTTCTCATAAAAAAAAAGTTCAATGTATTGTGACATGGCAAGTGGTGTGGTATTGAAGGTGTTAATTAGAACAGAGATTGTCTGAATTTCTGTTCTGTTTATTTTATTTTCTTTGCATGCAATGAAACCATAAAATAGGAACTACAGAGTTTCAAAATGCCTTAGATATTTATATTATCTGTACTTTAGCTGAATTAAAATTGTCCCTGACATTAAAGGGACACTATAGTCACCTAAATTACTTTAGCTAAATAAAGCAGTTTTCGTGTATAGATCATTCCCCTGCAATTTCACTGCTCAATTCACTGCCATTTAGGAGTTAAATCACTTTGTTTCTGTTTATGCAGCCCTAGCCACACCTCCCCTGGCTATGATTGACAGAGCCTGCATGAAAAAAAAACTGGTTTCCCTTTCAAACAGATGTAATTTACCTTAAATAATTGTATCTCAATCTCTAAATTGAACTTTAATCACACACAGGAGGCTCTTGCAGGGTCTGGCAAGCTATTAACACAGCAGGGGATAAGAAAATCCTAATTAAACAGAACTTGCAATAAAGAAAGCCTAAATAGGGCTCTCTTTACAGGAAGTGTTTATGGAAGGCTGTGCAAGTCACATGCAGGGAGGTGTGTCTAGGGTTCATAAACAAAGGGATTTAACTCCTAAATGGCAGAGGATTGAGCAATGAGGCTGCAGGGGCATGTTCTATACACCAAAACTGCTTCATTGAGCTAAAGGTGTTCAGGTGACTATAGTGTCCCTTTAACCTTCATAATGACGTCACCATGCACAGTAAGCCAATTTGTAACTACCTGAGGTCAGTTTTTGTATTTAGTGCCATGCACCGCTCATGTTATGTAACAAATATCTTGCTATTCAATGTTGCCTAATTGGTTTTCACTGACTGCCAGTTGTTCTCCGAGTTGTAAATTTTATGATGTGAATAAAGTTTTTTTCTGTTTTTTTAAACCAACATTTTTGTTGACACCATTAATAAAACACACATTATGCAATAATGTGGAATACTGGTTCTTTTTAAAGAGGGTTAAATCAATGTATACATTATATTTACTGGCCATTTATAAATACATGTGTAATGTGAAAGATATTTCCATGCAAGACATTTTTGTTAATTGGCATTAATATTAAGCAAACATATTATTATTAATATTATTATTATACTGTCTACTATACCCTACAACATAATGTTTGATCTGTGCATTGACATGCAATAAATGACAGGTGAACAGGAAATATTACATGTTTTAAATATTATGAATTTAAGTTGTACAGCTGTATGTAAATATGCTGATGTTATTCATCCATTCACCCCAGAAATGTTCCCTGTTAATATTATAATAAGCTATAAATATATACAATACCTGTAACTGAGTAGCACACACAGGTACAGAGCAGGAGCACTGCCCAGCCTCCCTTCATGTTTGCAGTCTGGAGAAATATAACACTCAGGAATTGATGTTCTCAGAACTGACAAAGACTGCAGCCAATGGGAAGTCAGCAGACGGAGCATCATCAGTTGCCAGATAGAAATGTCTCTACACCTGTACAGAACCAATACCTGGCCAATGGCCAATGGTCCAACTGATCATGACTTGGATTCCTGCCAGTCTGTATCCTATATCTTTGTGCCCAAATGGCTCTATCCAATGTGCAGAAAAGTGACCAGTCTGTATTCAACTACAAATTGACACATTATTAAAAAACAAACAAAAAAAACTCATTGTGACAGCTACAATTCCAATGTTTCTTAATACCTGTTACATTCTGCTAGTTACTATCAGTATTAGGCAATAAACCACATTCCCCTACTTTGGGTCTTAATTATTTGGTCAGAACTCAAATGTTGTTCCCCGTATGTTCCCCGTATGATTTCATTGGGTTCAACTCTGTTTGGAGGAGATCATTATTTTCATCAGGCCCCAGGAAACTGTACATAATGTTTTACTGTAGCCACACTGCCCTCCCCAATGCAGAGGAGACCCACTTTGCCACTGGTGACAGTTTAATGAGCGTTATATGTATAATTCATTTTGTTATGTATTATATCACAAGGAAAGGTCACTGAGCTAATTTTACAATTGAAGAATAAGTCGCCAAGCTAAAGCCATTGTGTATTAGTTGGGCACTTGTCAAAAAAAGGGTTGATGATGACACGTCTTCTATACAGAATAAATATTATCGTAAATCATATAATAAAGTGCAGTCATTAAACAAATACTCTGTAAGCATTATCACCACTGCATCATGTCCTTGTGGTTATGGTGGTTATGGTGCCTGGCGCTGCCTCTGGGTAAGCTGTCAAAACATTTACATCATTTTGACACTTACCTAGCTCTGCGTGGCACCAAAATCCTTCCGGCCTGCAACGTCGTGCTATAACGTACCCATGCATACCAATGGTGTACAATATTCATTGACTGAGACCATCAGCTGACAGCTCTCAGTTAATGAATTATGTCCAAAGCTGGCATGCTAATGTGAAGGTATGGATTTTCACTACAGCATAGCAAGGCAGACCAGACTGATTGCGGCACCTGATACAGCCAGGTAAGTGTCAAACCATTTATGAACAGTTCACTACAGCAAACTGCAGTGGTTATTGTCCTTAACCCCTTAAGGACAGACGACGGATATATTCCGTCATGATTCCCTTTTATTCCAGAAGTTGTGTCATTAAGGGGTTAAGGTACCCCTTTGACTGAAAAAAGATTTAAAACATTTTATAATCTATTTACAATTCAGCCATATTATGTTGACACCCTATTTTAATTTCTCCCTCTGAAGTTCCAGGCCCCCATTCTGTCCTCGTGTCAGTTATCCGCTCACACCCCCTCGTGTTAACTCATTTTGTTTGCTTGCTGTCTCTTTCCTGTGTGAATCTTGCATCTTCCTTCATAATAGTTTCTCTTCTTTATTCTCTTCCATGTCTGCTCACCCCGCCTCCCCCCCCCCCCAATAACCTCAGTTTGAATGTCACCCATGTCTCTTACCCTTCTTCATGTCACTTTATCCCACCCCAATCAAGGTTTGCATAGGAGAATTCAATAAATTAAAATATATTCAAAATATATCCAACCATCAGTGTATACTTCCCTGAGCATCAAAATACCAATAACTACATATAAACTAGGATGCACACCAAATTTACTATCAATATAAACACAATTTTATTTACAAAACAACATGATAATACATCAACATACAACATATAAAAGAACAAACAAAAAGTGATAAGGCTAGAAATAGGACTTCTCCATGTCACTACATGTTAGCCATCTCCCCTTCATTCATGTCAGCACTTAGTTTCTCGTCCCTCCCTCTCCATTTAAACATTTATATTTCAGTCAGACACATCAAATTCCATCATGCCACCTGCAGCTTTTATTAATTCCGGGTGTCAGTAACAGGGTTGGTCAAGGCACAGTGCCAACTGCTCCTTCTGCTAAAGTCACCTAACCGGTCAGACAGGCTCGATATTGGATTTTTCCACTGGTTGTCAAAGAGAAACTAAAAGGAGAAGTTGTATGTACAGATACGTTGTGTGGGAAGTTAGGGGATTTTTACTGCACTGTGCCTAACATAAGGTTTTGCATCAGGAATAGACCTACAATTTGAGGACCTTGCGTCTCAGTGAAAGTTAGTACAGAGGAACTTAAAATATTCAATATTTATAGTTTATGAGGACATCAAGAAGTTGCCCAATAATAAATACCACAATTATGTATTTATGTGCTGTATGTATTTATGTGCTGTGAGTACAGATGTGCACAAGAGATATGCCAGGTTTGCCCAAGTACACCCTAGTAGGGCTGGTTTGTCATGTCTGGCCATAATTAAAATGTCTACATGCTCAGTTGTGTTCATTTTGGTCATTAACTGTTTAGCGATATAGAGCATGAAAACTGACTGTATGTATTCACCTGGATATGACTTGCAAGTTGTTATTTTTTGCCTTATTTTTTAAATAAAACAAAAAAATCTATTACAATTATGGAATCAATCAATTGTCATCCTTGATAAAAGAAAAAAGAATATAAATAAACCACCCCACCACCCTGGGCCTAATGACATGTGAGGTGCCAGAGAAGAAAGACTTCTGCAAGAACTGCTGGATAATTAATTTGATGGGTTAAGGCGCAGCTCTACAAAATCTTTGAATGTCTTCAGTTGGAGGTTTGTATGGTTTATGAGCATCACTACAGGAGTGAAAGCTGGGGAATTGTCCATGTTATTCTAGTTCTTTCATTTCTGCTGAAATTGAACATATTTATCAAAAGTGAATTGAAGACACATAAACAGAATTTCCGGAAGTACTCAATACTCTCCTGCCCAAAAAATGGAAGTGGTATTTCTTTAACTGATTTAGAAAAAAACTACTAGACTTCTCATTCATCTCACTTAATGTGTTGGAGACTCCCTAATTGTTTTAAATTTTATGTGGATCTGGAGGATGGAAGTATTACTGGTTTGTTGAGGTTATTACCATGGGTGGACCGGCTGGTGGGAACAGTCTTGGTGGTCAACCATCACTTTGTTTTCTCTATATGATATATCTGGTATAAAGTGGAAATTAGCTTTCTACATATTCACCCCTCCCTATGCCGCTACTCCATAATCCTTCTTTCGCAGCAGGATCAAATGGCTTGGTTTGCTGACATCTCCAAGACATTGATTGACCTTAAAATCATCATATTTTATCCCAGAATGGAAGTATGACTTTTAAAACCCACAGTGACATCCACGTCATTAACATGTCTGCTACATACTCATCTGACTCTTTGTCAAAGATGGCTTTCTCAGACTCATTGCCTAGGGAATTGACTGACTTTGAACTTTGCTATAGTGGTTAAGGCACCAAAAGGGTTTTGCACTCTCTCAGAGTAAGCATCAAAACCTTTTGAGATCAATTTAACAACTACCTGGATCCAGTTGGGAACCCCCAGCCACAATTCCTGCTGCCAGAAGCTCCTGTCCCTGAGCTATCTACGGCCGCACGGGGTTCATTGGCTGAGAGAATAAAGCTGATGGAGCTTTGAGTTGGCCTAATGTAGCTAACTGTAAGCTTCTTGCATGGGGGTGGTGCTGGACCCAACAGGACCTTAAGTTAAGTTGTCAAAACATTCTTAAATTGTTTGAATTCTTCCTCTGAGACAGCGCCAGGTCACTCCTGGCACCATAACCACTTCAAACACTTGGATATGATTCTTGAAGTGTTTCTTTAAAAGCCATCGATTCACCATTAACCTGTGTATATATTGTACAGCATTTGCTCCTTGCCAACAGGAAAAAAAACAATCAAAAACAAGACAGACAATATTGTCAAAGGCCATTTTATTAGAAATGAAAGAATTGGAAATTGCATATAAGCCATACCTCAGTAGTAGTACCATCTATCCACACACGACAGTATCACCTAAATGCACAAGCACTCAGTAAAGACCCACATTTCACTTTGCATACGAGTCAGAAATCCACATACAATTCATAAACATTCTAAACACAGAGGAATGAATAGATAGATACCTCTCAGTTATTTATCTGTCAATCAAGAGCAGCCTTATCAATGGTTTGTGCACAGTAAAGAGAAACTACTAGTGTAGTAATTCTCAGCCTGTTTTGGACCAAGACATGCATCGGTGAGAGAACATATTTGCATGGCCTGCATACTTTATTTGTTTTTACTTTGGGTCCCTCATAAATGTCACACTTATTGGTATCCTTGCTGGAGAGATATTCCCAACATGTATAGCACATGCTTTAAGCTAAATTGATGTACTAACTTTAATTGCCAGATGAGAATAATTTTAATGACATATTAAAAAATACATATTAAAGGATTGTTTTCAGCTTTTTATATTCCTGAAGCAGATGTTTTCATGGCACATAATTTAGGTGGTATGGAGCACACCAGCATGAAAACCAGTGCCCTGATGTATGGCACCCTCCATAGATCCACTGCGTTTTACTAGATCTTGCTGTATAATGTATCCTTCTCCTGGTCACAGTTTAATCTCACATGTTATACATTTCTAATATTATCTCTGCTGCAATACAATCTGTGAGTGTCACTAACATCTTCACATGCACTCTCCCAAATACTCAGCGGTAAAGCAAGACACGAAGAATGTGGAAATGGGAAAATGAACTCACTGCTAAAAAGCTAAGCTCATATCAGACACACTGTGTGGGTCTATTCATCATTTCATAATGCTTTGAATTAAAATACCTTTAATTTATCCCTGAATTAATTTACCCTTCATTTAATTCATTAACAGTTTGTGTGAAAGTCCAAAGTATAACTCAGTGCAGCTTGGTGGACGGGAACGTGTTCGTCAAGAAATCAAGTACAACATTTCTGATGTTGGCTAACAGTGGATAATGGCTTGTCCATTGAGGTCAGAATCATTGAGCATACACCTTCAGGGATAACAGTCATCAGGACACTGACTCATCTAGAAATAGGAGGTTCTGTCAAGTCCCATTGGCTCAATCTGCGTAGTGGTAAAAAGAGACAAGATTAGTTTATGTACAATGTTATCAACATATTTAAAATGTTTTGCAATCTGCTATGGGGTAGAAGAACCATGAATGCATTGGTTGTCACAGATATTCAGCTACTACAAAGAGAAGGTGCAGGAATTAAAAGACAGTCTATGTGTGTGAATGAATTCATCTCCAACTCTCACACATGTCAGTATAACAAAGAGATAGAAAGTCTGAATTAAAATGAATCTTAAAAATAATATCCTTGTTTCTGACATTTATCAGAACCTATGTACTAACGTGAGAGAAATATACACAATTCTGTGTAAACATTTATCTGAATACCATATGACATGATTTTTCTGCAGAAGTAAAAACTTTCAAACTCATTTTACAATAACATATCTTCACCTAGATAATCATTGAGTTAAGAGTTTCTTACAAGTCAGAAAAATGCTAAAATCGCCCAGCAGACACAAAATAGTTTGGGATGTAACGCTAGTTATGAAATTTGATAGAACGCTAGGAGATGTGACACCTAAATTCTGATTTGTGATAGAATTTATGCACCATTAGTAAAATGCTTCTTTACTCTCCATGTGCTGAGACTCTAACGACCTGGCTGGCGTGCAAACTTAAAGTGATCCTGTCATGACATGTTCCTTTTAACATAAATCACCCCCAATGCTCTGAATACATCAAATATCAGAGATACATGATGTAATCAAAGCAATATTGTGAGATATTCCCTCACCTCCGATCCAGTGCTACTATGTCCTTATTACAAAATTCTATAGTGATCTAGATAATCACTGAGTTAATAGGTCTTTGTTTACATATGATATAGATAGAAAGGTGCTGCACATCTTTAACACCCACCTCTAGCCCACTCATACTCCATTCCTCTCTTCTTTTATTTGCTCTGCTTGGGGACAATTCCACAAACCGGGCAATTCCCCTTTGTGACACCAACACGGTGGATTCATTGCCAGCATGGCACTGCCTGACCAGACAGATATCATTAACTCATTTCCTATACTCCCTAATAGCATTGGCTAGTTGGATACCATAAGAAATGCAGAGCATGCAAAGTGATTGCTTTGCTTGGAGAGGAAAAGGACCGCTTGTGGGAGGTCTCTTCCTGTAGGACGGTCTCTTCTACTCTCCCAATCGCTCAGTTCAGAGTCTACACAGGGCCGGCGCTTCCTATAAGGCGAACTAGGCAGCCGCCTAGGGCACCATATAGGAGGGGGCGCCCTGCGCCCCCATCGCCGGCCCTTTAAATTCTACAGCCGCCTGAGTGCTCTATAAAGAGCGCTCAGGCGGCTGCCGCACTGCCTCACCTCCCCTTCCCTGTAGCGTGGCCGAGCTCCTCTCCGGTCTGCGGTCCCGGCCAGACTGACAGGAAGTGCACACTCAGTGTGCATTTCCTGTCAGTCCGGCCGGGTACAGGAAACAGAAACTTCTGTACCGCGGACCGGAGAGGAGCTCGGCCACGCTACAGGGGAGGTGAGGAGAAGATTAGGGGGGGGGGAGATTGCAGGGAGGGGAGGGGGGGAGGAGAGACCACTAATGGAAAGGGGAGGCAGAGGAGAGCAGAGACCACTAAAGGGGAGACGAGAGATCACTAATGGAAAGTCGGGGAGAAAAGGAGACCACTAAGGGAGGTGGGGGGGAGAGGAGAGACCACTAAGGGGCAGGGGAGATCTCTAAGGGATGGAAGGGAGAGCTCTATAGGACAGGGGGCAGGACAGGGAGCTCTTTACCCCCCTACGCACACACACACACACACACACACACAATGCATCCCTTTACACACAGAAACACAACATGCTTCCCTTACACACAGAGAAACACACAATGCATCCATTACACACACACAATGCAACCCTTACACATAAAGACAATGCATCCTTTGCACATATACACAGAAACACACAATGCATCCCTTACACACACATGCAAACACACACTGCTTCTCTTACACAGATACAGAAACACAATGCATCTCTTACACACACTCAATGAACCCTTTAAAGACACACACACTGCATCCCTTACATACACAGAAACACACCTTGCATCCCTTATGCATACAAACACAGATTCACACAATGCATCCCTAACACACACACAATACATCCCTTATACACAAACACACACTGCTTTCTATCCCTTACACAAAAACACACTGCTTCCACTACACACAAACACACTGCATCACCTACACAAACTGGTATCCCTATACACTACATTCCATAAGCACACACATTAGATTCTCTACAGTAACACATAACACATCCCCTACACACTCCACTCCCTGTGAGCGAACTCATGGGTGGAACATGAAGTGGACTTATGAGTGGGCCTTATGGGCATACACACCGTCAGGCCCTGGGGCCCAGACCTTGAGCTATGTAAGGGGCCCCAAAAAATGGAGCTTCTTCCCGTTCTCCCAGAACATTGAATTTTGTGACCACAGTTACAAACAGCCTCCAGAGATCCTGTTCTACACCAGACCAGTGGAACCAAACTGCAGCCTGAGCCCATCACCATCCTCATCTGATTGTAAGTAGGCAATCTAATATATTATTAGTGATACTAATCTCTAATTTACCTCACATTAAAGGGACACTGTAGTCCCCAGAACCATTTCAGCTTAATAAAGTGGTTCTGGTGTCTATAGTTTGTCCCTGCAGGCTTTTTAATGTAAACACACACTGTGTGCAGCACTGGCGTTAGTTCATATGGCAGATCATATGGATGGGGCATTGCGACGTCACAGGGGGCGGGGGGCGTGGCAGAGAGGGGGGGGGGCAATCTTTCTTTTGCCTAGGGCGGCAAAAATCCTTGCACCGGCCCTGAGTCTACAACAGGGGTGCCCAGAAAGTAGATCCCCAGATGTTTTAAAACTACAACCTCCATGAGGCTTTGTCATTCTAAAAGCATTCTAAATGCATGCAAAGCATCATGGGAGTTGTAGATTCAAAATATCTGCGGATCTACTTTCTGGGCACCCCTGTTGTAGACTCTGAACTGAGCGATTGGGAGAGTAGAAGAGACCGTCTTACAGGAAGAGACCTCCCACAAGCGGTCCTTTTCCTCTCCAAGCAAAGCAATCACTTTGCATGCTCTGCATTTCTTATGGTATCCAACTAGCCAATGCTATTAGGGAGTATAGGAAATGAGTGAATGATATCTGTCTGGTCAGGCAGTGCCATGCTGGCAATTAATCCACCGTGTTGGTGTCACAAAAGGGAATTGCCCGGTTTGTGGAATTGTCCCCAAGCAGAGCAAATAAAAGAAGAGAGGAATGGAGTATGGGTGGGCTAGAGGTGGGTGTTACAGAGGTGCAGCACCTTTCTATCTATATCATATGTAAACAAAAACCTCTTAACTCAGTGATTATCTAGACTTGTGTTCTTTAGAATAGGTGCCCAAAATTTGCACAGCATATTCAATATGTCTTACCAGCTATTTTTAATGAAGCAAAATTATATTCTCAGCCCTTTTTCATACATGACAAAACCTTTCTGGCCTTAGCCACTGCTGACTGACATTGCACATTGTTGCCTAGTTTGTTGTCTATAACAATTCCCAAATCCTTCTCGTGTCTTCTTATCCCTAATTCACTCCAATTAAGGGTATGAGTTGCTTGTCCATTCTTTACGCCAAAGTGCATAACTTTGCATTTACATTAAATTTCATCTGCCATTTTAGTGCCCAGTCCCCCAGTCTATCTAAACCCCTCTGCAGCAAAGCAATATCCTGCTCACATCTTATCACTTTACATAGTATTGTGTTATCTGCAAACACTGATACATGACTTTCAATGCCTATTTCAAGATCATTTATTAATTAGTAAAATAGAAGCGGTCCCAAAATAGAACCCTGAGGGACACCACTTACCAACTCTCAGTGTTTATTCACTAATTGCTGCGTTATATATGGGTTGACACCCAAGTTAATGCATTTAGATTAAATAACCACCTTTAAAGAAAATGTAAAACTGCAGAGCTAGGAACAGATCCTAACCAGGGTATTTGAGCCTAAATGCTGCAAAATTATGCTTACTTACTGCTACTATTTAGTGAATAAACCAGAACTTGTATATGGCACGCTGATGATCTTTCGACACAAAATCAGATGTCTGGAAGCATGCGGTTTGGTGTTGACATCTCTGTATAGGTTACTTCCTCATTTTAATTGCCTGTTGTTCCTCTATATTTATACCAGAAGACCATCACATGGATTTACAGATTTTGATCTACAGTTTGCTTTATACCTCTTGTATAATAATAGTGCCATATGTGCATGTTTCAGGACATAATTCTTAACGTCTTAGAACGATCTTGGTACAGTGTGTCAAGGCATAGAGAAGGAAGAACATAGTTGATAAAGGTATTGCAGATCAGCTGAGTTACAGTGTAAAGGACGTGCACTTTTTACACATTTACATAAGGACGCAGTTAGCAGCACATACAACCATTGATATTTAAGTATATTCACCAGAAGGAGAATTGCAGGTATTCAAACTAGAATTCAAATGGTTCAAATGTAAGGCCAAAGTAGCCAAACTGAAAACAGAACTAATTTGGAGGATTTTTCTAATGTGACAATGTGGACCTAAATGTTTTATTTCACTTTGAATTCACTTTGAAACCCAGGCAATTCTCACTATAGTGAATAACCTTGATTGTATTACAATTTTTTTTTTAACATATTTTTCCTTTGTAATCTGAGTATGCAAAATGTAGGGAAACGTACAGGAATTGTTTTAGTCTTTATAACACCATGAAGCTGCTATGTGTTACAATGAGTAACATGGAAGTGGTTATGGTCACTCTCAAGTTTATTTCACAAACCATGAATTGCAAATTTCAGGCAAAATCTAACAAAATTGCCAGGTTGGCTATTTTTCCATTTTGGGTATTTTGCTCCGAAATGTCCAGTTCCATTTCCATTTGCCGTCAAACTCCGTTTTTTTTTAATAAATTCCTGTCTTTTTCTCCACATAATTAGTGCTGGGGAGGGTTAAACCAAGCACTTGCAGCCACCAATAGAATCCAGGTTGGACAGAATTAATATTGAAAATACAGAAGGGATTTGAGTATTCTCTGTATTTATTACATTGATCGGCAACATTATATGATACAAACAAAAACTATCGCTCAATCACCTGTATGACTTTACGCTGGCTTGTCATATTGTACATTTATATTTGTTTGAAATCAATAAAACTTGTCAAGTGGAAAATAAATATAGCAGTAATTTTGGATTCTCAATGTGACTGAGTAGGGGGCCCTAGGAAGAGGTTTGACTTTAAATGGTTTGTAATGGGTATTTTGGTTAGAGTGTCCCTTTAAACAACATTTTACCCAGAATGCTATATCAATAAACATCATTGGCATACAATATTTTGTTAAATAGTCTCAAACCTCCACCTTACAGCTTCCTGTCACAATAATATGGTTTAAATTATGTTTGTGATCTTTTCAGGAAAGAGTGTCAAATAAGGTACAAGAAGAACTACAGCTACATATTCAACTAGTGACTGTACACATGCAATAAAACATACAGGTATATTGTTGTGGCAGCTAGACTGTGTTATTGTAAAATAGTGAACCTGTCTAATTTTAGTGGATAAATACAGGGTTCACAGCTATACAATACAGATACAGGTATTATTATATTAGATATTGGGAGGAGACAATGTAGTTGTTAAACTGTTATTTTAAAAAAGGATACATATTGTAATAAGGAGTCAGTGTAGCATTCCTACTTACCAGTGTTTGTTTCTCTAGAAGCCAGGTAGAAGAACACAATCCCCACAATGAGGAACAGGACTCCCAGGCCAATACCCAAACCACACAGAACGTTCTCCAGTATATCAGATGGGACGGTGCTGTCCGCAACTAGAAATTACAATAAACATTGTGAACTGTGTGCGAGCTCCACATACAGCCTGTTATACTATTACACACAGAAGCTGTGATCCCTGCATTTCCCAAAGGAGTTCAGGCAGTGTCACTTTAAATAGCCGAAACAGAGAATGTCACAATGCAAAGAAGAAACAACTCATGTTACCCAGGGCTGGATATACATCATGAGTGCCTGAACAACTTACGTTTTAAAAAGTGACCGTTTAAATATGATAAAAAAAAGATTGCTGTATATACACACATAGAGTGAGTGTGTGTGTGTCTGTAGTGAGTGTATATGTGTAGCAGCTTATGTGAAAATGGCTGAGAGAATGTCTATGTGTACAGGTATGTATGTCTGTGTAATAGTGTGTTTGTGTAGAGTGTGTGTGTGTGTAAGTGTCTGTCTTTGTAATAGTGTTTGTGTAGAGTGTGTGTGTATGTGTGTGTGTATGTATGTGTGTGTGTGTGTGCGTAAGTGTCTGTGTAGAGAGTGTGTAAGTGTGTGTTGGTGCAGAGTGTATGTGTGTGTTTGTGCAGAGAGTGTGTAAGTGTGTGTTTGTGTGTAACAGTCTTGGTAGTAGCATGTATAGTATTGTGTGTGTGTAACAGTCTCGGTTGCAGTATATGTAGCAGTGTTTGTTTGTACAGTCTGGTAAGCGGTGTGTGTGTGTCATCCATTCTCTATCCCCAGTCCTGTCCCTTCTCCTGGCCTGTTTGTTACCTTCAGGAAATCACTGTGTTCAGTCTGACAGAGTGAAATAGCTATATCATATGTGGGTTTGTTAATAGGTGATATATTGCATGTTTATTTAATGTCATATATTTAATAATAATAGTTCTTCTTCTGTAATCTAGAAAAAATCTAGAAGTCTGCATGAATGAAATGATGTTTTGCTCCCAAATAAGTGAACTTTAATGTCACAAACCCACAGAAAAATAACACCTCAATCTGCAATCTGTGGGCAACCCTAATCTGAATAAATAATGGCTTGATGGCACAAAGTAGTCAGTATTTATAAAATATTCATCTTTTGGTTAATGACTTTTCAGTACATCTAACTCAAACTGAACAGAGCTAGGATTGTGAGTTTTCCCCTTCATATACCAGTGGTGTCCTTACCCCAGTATCCAACAGTTGAAGTTGCGTTTTGTCCTCCACCATGCGCAATGCAGGTGTATGTATCGTCACTGTGAGGAGTGAAGTTTAGGTATGAGAAGGTCTGGTAGTTTCGGCTGAAGGTCTGGGAGTGAGGATCTAGCACTGCAGAGTACCCAGAGTAGGTTATCCCTTCTGTCACCTCCTGGTCATTCTTATACCACGTGATGGTTAACACAGGCGGATACATATTACCAACGAAGCAAATTAACGTGTTCGGCGAACCCACGGTGACCGGATGTGCAGTTAATACGGTCACTTGTGTATCAGCTGTGAAGTGAAAAGAGGAACAGTTGATGCAAGGGAGAGTTAGTGAAACTGTACCCGATTGGTAAAAGCTAAATATATATTTTATGGTAATACTTTTATATTTTATATTTTATGGTTAAATACTTTGATACTTTTATCACTACCAATAGCATATCATAGCTATTCACTAAACAGAATGTAACTAGATGTAACTAGATTTGCAACTGTCATATTTACTTACTGCAAATCAGGCAGAAATGTGGTTGTTTCAGGAGAATATGATTTAGTTGTTCAGTACCATCTAAAATCTGCCCAACCGTAAACAAAGAAAACTTTCTTTTTTCGAGGAACTATATGAAGGAGGTTCAGAAAGGGTCAATCGTTTCTGACATATACCATCTCAACTGATTAAAATGTAAGGCCTTGGGTAATTTAACATATGTGCATCAGTGGGAGTTGGACCGAGGGGGGATTTGAGAAGGAGGAACCTGGGAGGAGTTAAGGGAACCTACATCAAGGGTTTCAATTTGTGTCACCTAGAAGGAACAAGAGGCTAAAATGTAGTTTAAATGGTACACAATGGGTAAAACCGATAACAAACTTTGTTGGAGAAATTGTGGCCATAAAGTCAACCTACATACCTATGTGGTGGACCTGATTCCAGATGCCTTTATTGTTATCTGTATTCTCTATTGCTTACCTGCAGTCCCTGGTTTTCCTCCCCTTTAACATTTTTATCTATCTGTCTCCAGACAATATGATACTTTTGTACATATGCTGTATATATTTTGATCTGGCACTAAATAAAAAGTTAAGAATTCAGTGTCTAATATCAATATTAATTCAACAGATAATGTAGGATTTGCAAATTTATCAAAACACCAAATTTCAATCTGATTCATGAACACCAAAAAATCGATTTTAAGTAAAATTTGCATAATAAATTAACTTAAAAAAAAAAAAACTAAGACAGTGCAAGGGTTATGTGTGTGTTAAAAAAATCCTTACACCCATAACGTTATCAAGACAGGATGCTGTGCATAAGCGTGGTGTGCTTCCCTCTAGTGGGTGGACCCACCTACATTCCTGGTAAGCCCAGTTTGGTGCATCACTAGTGATTCAACTTGTGTCATTGGTGACGATCCCTAAGAAAACCTCCCCATCCTGATTTTAGCCGAACCAAAGTTTGGAGGTATGTATTATTATTTTGGTAAAATGTGGCGGCCTGTCTCTGGTAACGTTTTATTCACGCTCACACTCCAATAGTTGTAAAATGAAATTAATTAGAGACAGAACAGATAAAGCCCCCAACCCATTAGCAGTTTTGGGGCCTTGTAAAGGTATAGGGGGATATGCCACAGGTGGGCTAAATGATAATTATTGGGGCACACACTTGGGCAGAGTGTGGGGGCTATGCCATGATAAATGGGGGTGAATGCCATTCCCCTTCAGTCATGGACAACAGGTGAGGCCGTATTAAGAAGATAAATGGTGGTGGATATGCCAGCAATACCAAGGGCAGCAGAAGGTGGCACATATAGTGGTTCTTTACCAAATTTCACAAATGATATATTTGTTGGATTATTTGACATTAAAATATACAATATTAAATGAATAAAAAAATAATGCAATTGGAATTCCTAAAAAAATATATATTTATTGTGTGAAATGTTAATTACATATACTGCATTATGGAATGTTAGTATGGAATGTCTGACCTTTGGCCTCTGGTGTGATGTTCTCCAGTACTTCAGTCAACACCTCCAGAAATGTTTGACATAGCTTTAGTTCATAGGATATATTTGTAGGATTTGGAAAGCTCTGGCCAGCCCACTTCTCGAACTCTGCTTTTTGAGGGATTGCTGAGTGATCAGAAAAATTATACGTAAACATCTGATCGTCTTTAAACATTTTCAGCAGGCCAAAATGTGGGGCTTGAGGCTGGCAAAACAGAACGTCTGACAAGAGATGGCCAACTGGAGGAAAAGAAAAAAAATGAGAGAAATTAGTAGTGTGGAGGGAAAGAGGGACAGATGTAGAAATATGACACAAAACTAAACAACACAGTGGACAAGGAATAAATGTATGAAATGGCTTTACAATACACACACACACACACAAAAACTCTGTCTCACTCTTTCTATGAAAAGTGCCAAATCAGCCATTTATTCACTTCTAGTTAGAGATAAAACTACAAATATGACTGACATTGTGATTGACCATTTTGGAACTGAAGAAACAATTCTTCTGGTAAGCATATTGAACCGGCCTCAATCCTGCATTTCTTTTCTACTGATAATGGTTTCTGAGCGTCCAATGGTATTGTGTGTTTGTTTTCAAAACAATAAATTCCGGGGGCGGAGCCTAGACACGGAGCCGTGCAGACGTGTTTGCCACGAGCTCCCGACAGCCGGGCCGAAAACGGGGGAACAGAGGAGGCTTTATGGCCCAAACTCCTCTGAAGGTGCACCACCCACGTCGGGGGTGCACCGCAGAATCGATGGATACTACCCAGGGACCTGTCGGGGCCGGGAAAGCGGAGATCCGCACGCGGCCTACAAGGGCTGGAGCCGGGGGGAGGCGACTGCTCTCCCCGGCGCTGGAACCCCCAAGCAATTTTACTGCAGCCTGCCCCCCCCCCACCCCCCACTGACCGGCGGGGGATATCCCAGTCCCCATTGGAAGCATCGACCTGAACGATACACGGACGAGTACAACCCACGGCGTGCAAGGGGAAACAAATCACCACTGCACTGCCAAGATGGCCGCTCCGCGCAGATACAAGGAGAGGGCAGCAGAAAACAAGCAGTCAACACCTCCACAGGAGACCCTCGACTGGCTATGCCAAAGATTCTGGGACACGCTACACAAACAGGGAGCTACTTACCGACAAGCAGAATCAATAATGGCAACATGGATCCGTCCAGCAGCGAGACGCAGCCATTATAGGCGCTTACCCAGGGCCTCCAAAGCGGTCATCCGGCAATGCCGATTTCAGCGGTCCTCAAGGAGGAAAATACGCCCTAACTCCCTATCACATAAACCTGCAACCGTTCTACAAGCGACGCACACAAGGGCCTCACCAGACCAGACTACCAATACCCAACGCAACATGATGCGGATCCCGGCGGACAACAACGCAAACCAAAAATCTGGGCAACAGCACACCCCTCAAAGAACCACCGGAGCGGTCTCCCGGTATGAAGACGCCAAAGCCACCGAGGGGGACTCTATCATACCAGCAGCTGGCGTGGGCTGAGTGTGTCTCAAGTTCTTTCAGCCAACCACCTTCTTCGTGCTGACCTATTTGCTGTGGGTCTGCCTAGCACTATTAATTATACCAGTGTTTTTTTTTTTTTGTCAATCTTTCTTTTATTGAAGCATATTAGATGGGGTACAGAAACAAAGAGAGGGAAATGCAATATCGGGTTACATTAGAGGGTGAGTACATCGATAGCTTAAATAATTACATTTCCTGATAGAGGATGCTTCATTTTTTTTTTTAGTGTTAACAAAAGCGTTTCGCAGTTAGCATCAATGCCCATCCTGATAGATTATTAGAGGGTAACAGTGGGTTATGCAAAACTGGGGCACATAGCTAATGAGTAGTAAATTAGGTCATATTAGTTAAAATAGTAGTATGAAGAGCCATAGACGAAATATCAGATAGGGTAAGGCAGTTATATGTCAGAGGAATCAAAGCTTATGCGTTACAAATATGACATGGCAGTAGCTTATAATCGTATGCTTATCTAATCATGCTTGTTCGGCTAATAGGAGTGACAGTATGCGATTATCTGGTATTATGCTCTCCGAGCAGCCACCAAGTAGGGGCCGTACACGCCAGGCAGCTGGAGACAGAGTAAAATTAAGACGGTGAGGTTACATTTAAGTTAAAGACCTGTAAATATATGAGATCACTTTAGTCTATCTAGTAACAGCGACCTTTCTACATAGATAATAGTGTACCATACAGTAAGTAGGGAGACATGAGTGGTATCAAGCTTCTGTGTAGTATCCCTTACATAAGTGCGCATTCTGGCTAACCAGTGCGTGGACCGAAGAGAGTCCTTGCGGTGAAGGGTAAAAATAAAAGGTGTTGTGAGTCCATAAGCCAGTCCCCTTCAACCCATGTTGGTTCCTGGCATGCAGGGTTTCGGTGCCAGCCTGCAGGTGTGCGTGCGGTGCGTGTCTGTGGCTGGGCTTCTGTACCTCGCCGCAGAACGGGTGTTGGTGGGAGTGACTCCCGTGTCCTGGGATGGTGTGCAGGCTTGCGGCCCCTTGCCCCAGGCTCGGTGGCCGTCTGGGTCTGCGCTTTTGAGAGGGACAGAGGAGCGGTTCTGGTGTGATGACCTTTTGAATATGTAAGTACAGATCGGCTGCTACAGGTGGATAGTCGCCGGTGTTTCTGAGCGAAGACAGATTGGGTGATAGGCATGGTCGGTGCCTCGGTTTCTCTGGCGGTCGCTGTGGGCGGGTGTTACAACATCATATTCCCTGCAATGGCTCCTCTGCGTCCGAGGGCCGCTTTTCTTCGGCCTGAGGCCTGTATAGGCGCTCGCGCCTTTTGCTATTGGACCCATCATCAAGTCCGTGGGCCCAGGGTTCTGCCGGGACCCAAGCTTCTCCCTGGGTGTATGGCAGGCTGTGGGGGGGGATTCCTCCCTGTGAGCGCCAGGCTCAGAAGAAGGGTGAGCGGGCCTCTCGGCAGCGGTATCCACAGGTGAGGTAGTTGGTGTGCAGCATATGCCAGGTGTTCCTCCGGGTGTGTGGGTCTTGCTTGGTATAACCTTACAGTTTAAGAGAAGCTGAGATTTTTAAATTGCGTAGTGTAACCATGTACATGAGGAAGTCCAGCATCTTCAAATTCCCCTTAAGAATGCATGGATTCATTGCTTTACTATGGGGAAGGCCTATAATTCCTTGCATGTGCATTAGGTTCCCCCATCGCCTATGACAGAAGTGTAGGAGATGGACTCAGGTAAGCTTTTAAAGTGGTAAATGTTTTGTTTTGTTTTGTTTTTTTAACCCTTTCAACACCATGGAGTGGGCAGGGCAAACATTCAGCCACAGACAGAGGGACTCTGTAGTGTTGGGAATTCTTTGTATTCCCGATTGCTATAGTGTTCCATTAATGAAGCAGTTTTAAAGTACAGATCATGCCGCTGCAGTCTCATTGCTCAATTAGAGTTAAGGGACAGGGACACTGCACCCAGAACACTTTGATGAGATGAAGTGTACTGGGTGCCTATAGTGTCCCTTTAAGTTAAAGTTGTTTTAATACCTGTAATATCTTTTTAAGTTTCACAAGTTCTTTGGAATCTGTTAATTTGTTGAAAAGTTTTGTTAATACCTTTTCAAGCCCTTTTTGTTTTTGAATTTGATATGGGAACATTTGCTTTTTTAGTTTGTTGGTAAATTTTATCTACAGTAAATATGATTTCACAGTTGGACTGTTTCAAGCAAGATATTGGGCCAAACTGATAATGTTAAAGAGTCACTCCAGATACCTAAACAACTTTAGCTTGCTAAAAAAATGCTTGATGTGTGTCCTCTTTTTTAATTTTCCACAAAGTGCAGATTTCAATAGAAATTGACACTGAAATAAATTAACCTGGTTACGCCTCTTGGCTTTCAAGCACACAACAGGTCCTGATACTTCCTGGTTTTGTTAGCTCAATTCAGCTGTTAGCTCAATCCAGCAATTGCCCAATCAAATAACTTACAAAAACTTCTCATTGAGCTAGATTGGGAAGTCTGTGATTGGACAGCCACAGAAGGTCTGGGCGGGGTTAGAAGGGGAGAGCTTGCAAAGGCAGCAGACAAGCTGATTTTAGAAATAAAATAAAAAATACATAATTAAATGCATGCAAGTTTTTATTTAAGGGTATATCTTCTAAACAGTGATTTAAAAAAAAATATTTGGGGAGTGGGGTGTCCCTTTAAGTATATTGTCAAAACACACTGGAAAGGTGGAATGGTAATTGTGTCATCATTTTAATGGCTCATCAGCAGCCATTAAAATATAGATAGCAAATGTGCATTTGTTGCACTCTTCCTTAAAGGGACACTATAGTCACCAGAACAACTACAGCGTAATGTAGCTGTTCTGGTGAGTATAATAATTCCTTGCAGGCATTTTCATGCAAACACTGCCTTTTCAGTGAAAAGGTAGTGTTTACATTGCCCCCTACGAACACCTCAGTGGCCACTCTTCAGATGGCCAGCAAAGGTGCTTCCTGGGGCAGTGCTGCATAGTGTGCAGAACTGCTGTTCAGCGTCTCCACGCTCTGGATAGAGATGCTGAATTTTCCTCATAGACGTGCATTGAATCAATGCATCTCGATGAGAAAAATTCAGCGCCCTCTATCTAACCTCCTTACCGGTTTCAGCCAATGTACAATTTCCAAATGGGAAAGCATTGGATTGGCTAAAAATCGTAAATTCTAATGATGTCAGCAAGGAGGTGGATTGGGGCAAGGTCAAATAAGGTAAGCTTCAACCCCTTTTAAGGAGTCATGGGAGGCATGCCACCTAAATGGTGGTTTTTTAACACTATTGGGTCAGGAATAGATGTTTATGTTCCTGATTCTATAGTGTTCCTTTAGATTAATACATTAGTTTGACAACAATTCTATTTTTTTGGCACAGAAACCCTTTTGATCATTTTTTAAAATGATTGATTAGTATACAAAATGCATCAAGAGGGGTAAATGGAGCAATTAATTAAAGGAAGAATGATGAGCAATGAACCCACATGTCTAATAGATAAATATTAAATGATAGATAGTGATTTAAGCCAAATTAGTTTTTTTTTTTTTTTGTAGCTCAATTTATACATTAAGCCTACCTTGTGTGAATGTGAAGTCCATTCAAGAAAATACAAGCAAGGTACTAATTAATTGTAAAAATAAAATATCTCATGACAGCTTTTCTTTCATCTGAATATTTTTTTGTTATTGTTTTGTATTTAAGCTTGTTAACACAATGTAGAGTGCATTGTTATTAAATGAACTTTCATTCATTGCTGATAGTGAATGTATTAAATGTCTCGGCAACTGATATGTGTTTGTTGTGATACCTATCACTCAAATCGACCTGTATAAAGCACACTTATTACAATAATATTGTATCTACTGCCATTTGGAACTTGGCTCAATTTGGGGAAAAATATCAAAATATTGATTGAAAATATACCATTCTATTTACAAATACTAACATACATTCAAAGAATTGAATACATTTCAATTCAAAGAATTGAATACATACATTCAAAGAATACTCAAATATTGGTTAACACCTGGCACGGAATTATAATATTTACTTTTTGTAAAAAAAAAAAAAATATATATATATATATATATATATATATATATATATATATATATATATATACACACATATATATATAGAACCCTGTAAACACACAGCTGATAAAATTAAGCATTCATAATCTAGGTAATGAAAAATCCAATAATTCAGGTGAAAATTCAGACTGATCTAGGGATTAAGTAATATATGCATTTCCAATATTTTAATTATAATACACATTATATTTACCATCCTGAGCCTGCACAACCATCAGGGGAAGCAACCAGATTGCAGAGAAGCACCACATGTTGAGTATTAGAGTTGCTCAGATCTGGTAAAGCTATGGATGTTGAGATCTATGTCCAGTCCTCCTAGTGTAAACTGTGGGAGCCCTAGATCTCTGTACAGTCTTAGTCCATGGATCTCTGTAGTGTCCTAGTATATATCAGTCATTGTTCTTCCTCCTGTTGCACAATCAGAGTAAGGGCATAATTATAAGACTTTTATTTAATGTATGCGTTGCAATAAAAAACAACATAATAATATTGTAAAGAGTAATAAGGTGGCGCTATATCAATACTAATAATAATAATAATTAGGTAACACACAAGGAAATATACCTTTTTTTGTTTGTTTGTTTTTACTTAAATTATTATTGCTTCTACTAACCTAGAATTAGATTACCACTACCCACACTAAAGGTATCCGGAAGGCTCATAGGCTGTACTGATCTTCCCAGAACCTATATAATCTGCTTGTGGTTCAGATATTGCACTATTTGTACTATTCTCTGAGCCCCCTCATTGCCCAGAACCTATAGAATCTGCCTTGTGGCTGACATATTGCACTATTTGTACTATTCTCTGAGCCACCTCATTGCCCAGAACCTATAGAATCTGCCGTGTGGCTCAGATATTGCACTATTTGTACTATTCTCTGAGCCCCCTCATTGCCCAGAACCTATAGAATCTGCCTTGTGGCTCAGATATTGCACTATTTGTACTATTCTCTGAGCCACCTCATTGCCCAGAACCTATAGAATCTGCCGTGTGGCTCAGATATTGCACTATTTGTACTATTCTCTGAGCCCCCTCATTGCCCAGAACCTATAGAATCTGCCTTGTGGCTCAGATATTGCACTATTTGTACTATTCTCTGAGCCACCTCATTGCCAAGAACCTATAGAATCTGCCTTGTGGCTCAGATATTACACTATTTGTACTACTCTCTGAGCCCCCTCATTGCCCAGAACCTATAGAATATGCCTTGTGGCTCAGATATTGCACTATTTGTACTATTCTCTGAGCCCCCTCATTGCCCAGAACCTATAGTATCTGCCTTGTGGCTGACATATTGCACTATTTGTACTATTCTCTGAGCCACCTCATTGCCAAGAACCTATAGAATCTGCCTTGTGGCTCAGATATTACACTATTTGTACTACTCTCTGAGCCCCCTCATTGCCCAGAACCTATAGAATATGCCTTGTGGCTCAGATATTACACTATTTGTACTATTCTCTGAGCCCCCTCATTGCTCAGAACCTATAGAATCTGCCTTGTGGCTCAGATATTGGACTGTTTGTACTACTCTGAGCCCCCTCATTGCTCTGACACTGTCTAATGGTCACTGGACATATAATCAGCAGTTACATTGTTACATCTATGGAGCCATTCCCCAGGAGCACAGCTTGAGCTTACCTGTTATCTAATGCAATTCATTGGTGTATACTGTCAGCACTCATATCCCAGGATGTGTTCACTCCAGGTGAAACTGTGTCACAAGCACAAATGTACAGCTTTCATTTTCATTTAGTCATCATACAGAGCTATATGTTAGTGTATACTAGCCAGCCCCAGTATATTTAATCCTTCAGATTCAAGTTTCAGCTCTGAGGTTGGCAGATACCAAAAGAGAATACTTTTAATACTTGTCTTCCTTTTCAGACTAACAGCAGCTCCAAAATGACATGAAACCCAGAGAGTACAGGCTGAGCCATAACCTCTCCTCCAATAAGAAGATTTCTTGTGGATGCCATCACTGTTGCCAGGCAGAACCATTTCTGTTCTGATGTATTTTATTTTTTTCCTCGATTATTGGCTGTTAGCTGCAGTGGGGTTATACCCTGTTTAGCTGGAAATGTGGATTTAAACAGCCAGCCAAGAGATTATTCTGTTAGGACTTGCTCTTTATGTCTGTATTCAACAACTTGCCAGGAAAAGTAGTATTAGCAGCAATAAATATCATTGAGATTAAGGTCCTGGGGGTAAGTGTTATTTAAATATCTGGCAAGATTTGATGAGAATGATGTGTAACAGTAATATTGTTACAAAAAGTATCAGAATAATCAGAATATGCTAAAACTGCAACATTACAAAAAACATAACAGGGGCTCTAAAATCAGTGTTGCACTGAGCGTATTTGTTGCACACAATAATATTAACAATAAATGTTTTTTGGGTTTTTTTTTTAATTAAATCCTTTCTCCCAAAGGGGATTCAGCACTTAATCACAAAACGCATATATTGTAACAGGATTGGAAACTGATTAGAATATATTATTACTCAGTGGTATTCATTTTTACAAAGACATAATGACCCTGTTTGTAATAAAGCAACATATTCATTATTATTATTATTATTATTATTATTATTATTATCGCCATTTATATAGCGCCAACAGATTCCGTAGCGCTTTACAATATTATTAGAGGGGGATTAACTATAAATAGGAAAATTACAAGAAAACGTACAGCAACATCTACCAAGTTTTCTTTCTTATAAACCAGAATGGGAGTGATCATAGTCATGACAAGGTGAGTGTCAGTGAGTAGACCTGTGCATGGCAGAAAAAATTGGTTTGCTGAAAACAATTTTCTGTTTGGTCCAACCATTTCAGGGGTACAATTCAGACAAACAGAATGGGTGCGAAACTCTTCTGCAAAATGCATGGATAAAATATATTCAGTATTTATCATAGTTACTGATGGTAATTCCAGTCAAAATTCAAATTGTAACCGAATTCCGACCAAATACAATTTAAATTCCGGTAACATTTGGTTCGGATCACATTTGGTCTGACTGAGCCCTCGTTTGTTTATTATTTATTTATTTATTATTTATTTAATGACTGTCCCCTAACCATCAGCAATCTTTTTTTCTTTCTTTTTTTTTTTTTGAGGGTGCCAAGAACATATTTCTGAAAATCAGCTTGTCCGTTGCCTGTTTCGCTTGTTTCGTGATTCAGTCATACGGCAATTCAGTGTTACGGAAAAAAATTCAGATGATTCACAATACGGGCGAAACCAAATGCACAAGTGTAGCGGTGACATTTGTTGTCTTAGTAACACGAAGGTTATGGAGAAACAATAACTTGCCAATCAGCCAACCAGGCACACATGCATGCACAGAGTGACAGAGCAGCCTTTGCAGATGCTGATGGTATTCTTATGCAGCCTGCAGTGCACTTAATGTTGCACTTGTATTGGCCTTTTGGGACATTTGACCACAATGTGGTTCCCCAAATCGGGACTAACTTGGGAGTTGTGAATCTTTAAGCCTGAAAGCTAAACAACAAGGGTTACAGCGGGTGCATGTACTCAAACAAACCAATTCATTTCACCAGCATAAGTCATGCGCCCATCCTCTACTAACTCCTATGCACTTCAGTCCGTACCTTTCAGAGGAACTGAAATATAAAGAGACGGTTATTTAGATTCAGAGTTAGCTGATGACGTTACAGACATATTGATGAATATTAACACCTTAAGGACACAGATTCAGAAATAAAAGGGAATCAATATTTCCGTCATACGTCCTTAAGGGGTTAAAATATATTTTTTAGGTGGCTATTTGTAATTTGTCTATAAAAATATAGGGAAAGAAAGTCTTCCTAATTTGTCTGAATGCTACTTTCTTTTTGTGTTGGCGTGGAGATCCCCGTTTCAGAGCTTCCTGTGGCCACTTTTAGTTCCTCTTTCACTAGTACCTTGTAATTGGTGTATTAATAGCAGCTGTGACTTCTCTTTTCATGGTCTTACATGGCCCTCTAGTGTTCAACTGAACTGCTGTGTGTGTCAATAATAAGTTTATGTAACAGTAAGAAAATCTGCATTCAGTTAAAGATCTGCAGGTAAGAAACAGGTGAGATGCTCACAACGTTTAGCTGAAAAAAATCTGATATAATTTGGTTTCATTCAGTAACTTCTGTTTGGATGTAATTGGTTATATTTACAAACAGTCAAAATGAAGGAAACTCATAAATCATATTGGACCAAATGATTATAAGAGTGAATGTTCCTCCAAATAGGAAATGAAAAACTCAGATATGTACAGTATTTAATCCACATACTATCGCATGAATTAATAGAATAAAAAGGCATACCGCATGCAGGAGCTGCAAGCAGACAAAGTTTTAAAAAAAATTTTTAGCATTTGAATACTGACAAGTTATACTGCAATGCGCTGTGGGTGCTATGCTTGGAGAGCAGGAGAACCGTCTGTAGGAGGTCTCTCCGGCTCTCCCTGTCAGTCAATTCTTCACAAATCTTTGCAGAGAAACTCAGTGCACATTCACTTTGGAATTTATATAGTTGAAAAACATAAACGCAGCTTCAAGATAAATTAGTTCAGCTGATAACTAAAAACATATTAGTATTTTTGTGTTTTCCCTAACCAATAAAAAGGGTTATCCTGGGTGAGTAAATATGGAAATTCCCCGACTTCTTAAGTAATTGATGTAACATGTCTGCAGCCATTGTTTGCTAAGAATAAATAGTGAGCTCTTGTTTACTTCTTCGTTCTTTTATTTATAAAGTAGGAAACTATACATTACAACTTCTTCATAGGGGACTGTAGAGTATAATACTATGTATTTCTTTTTGTTTATTTTTTATTTATATTTATCAGGCAACAACGACAATGATTTCTGTGGAATCAGTATACAACCATGACATTTTCAATATCCAAGTATATTGAATGCATTGCATCATAACTCCCACTCGAGCATCCTGTGCAGCGGAACACATATTGGAGGGGCAAAAAGGGGGAAGACTAGTGAGGAAATTTGTGTCACTAACTCTGCCTATAAAGGCAGCTAGTGGTAGGGTCAGTCCGTAGAATTGACGGGCCTGTCTGGTGTGAATGCATGTAAATGCTGCCTGACAATCAAGCAGGCTGCCCACTGAGGACAGACCCTGCAGGAAACACTGTGTCAGTGCTCTCTGCAGGGTCCTAGTGCGACACAAGGGAATTACGTTGGGAAGGTGGGACACGACCAAAAAACTGTGACTGTCATGACAAAATCGAGATGGTTGGGAGGCCTGTTGTATTTCTAGATAGAGTGTTGGTGGCTAATATATGAGATCATCAGTACTGGAAATCAGAATTTCCAATAACAAAGCATTGAATTGGCTGAGATTGTCAATTCTGTTGATGTCAGCAAAGAAGGCGGAGCAGGGGCAAAGCCAGCGCTGGCAGACCTGCACGCCGCTGGAATAAAGGTGTTTTACAGCTTTTTCTGAAGGGCGAGGTGTGTTCCTTTAAAACAATGTCTGTTCTGTATACAGAATGTTCTTAAACTAATACAGATTGTATTCTGATACTAACTTACCTCGGCTACAAAATGTGCCTCCTGGGTTTTCTAAGCAGAGGTTTGCAACAATGTGTTAAGTATCTTGCCTTGGACCCCAGGAAGAATATTTATTTTTAAATCTCTCCCTTTGATAATATTGTAAAGCACTAGGGAATATGCTGGCGCTATATAAATACCAGTAATAATATTGTTTTGTTTGAGCATCTAACTCTTAGCTGTTGTTGTGTTCTTTCTATGAATCTGTATCTCCTGGGCATTATTAAATAAAGAAGCTGTCAGTAGGGGAGAGCTTTTCATGTGCCCATCAGTGGGTTGTGGTATTTATAATAAAGCTAGTTTGCAGGGCTGGCGTTGTTGTGGCTGTAGACGTCTATCATGCACCATTCTGTGAGTTGGAGCATAAGAGAGCTATCAACTTTTGGCCTTAGAAGCAAGTACAAAAAATGGCCTTTTTGTGAACGAAACTCACCGGTCTCAGTGTGGACAGTCCCAGTCACTAGAGGGACCATTTTTACTGTCATCCTCTGTCAGTATGACCAGTGCAGCATGCCTTAGAGACAGAGGTTCTGTTTCCTGCAACTCATTGCTACCAATGACAGTCAGAGTGTTTACTGAATGTGTACTGTCTCATTTCAGACTGCAGTTATTTAAATCTCACACTGTGACAGCTTGGTCAACCTTAGATACTGCAGTCCACTGGGAAATATCTATTTTCTAAATGGTTAGCATCAGTTGCACAGTGTGGGGAAATTACCATCACACAATGCATATAGAGATTTATTTAAATTAATTACTATATACATTAACAAATACACTGTCACAGTGTGATACATGGAGCTGATAAAAAGGATTTCTCCATTTTACAAACAGTGAATGCACTACTAGCATACAATACAATAATAAACACTCATGGTGATGGTGCTCAGTGGCGCCACTTGCAGCTTCAAACATGCTAAAGCAGCCCTCTTTAACCCCTTAAGGACCAAACTTCTGGAATAAAAGGGAATCATGACGTGTCACACACGTCATGTGTCCTTAAGGGGTTAAAGAGAATGCATATTGGTTTAAAGCAAGATCTACACCTAAGGTTTGCCTAAAGCCTTGTTACAATCAAAGATGTTTGTTGGCATTGTTTTTGGTCAGCCTGAAAGGTTTTTTTGTTTAGAATGAATGCAAAAGTAAAAATTCCAGGTTTAGCTGGGCATGATGTATGACCCTGTGGTATGGAAATGTTCAATGATTTCCTATTTGTATTATTTTAAGTCTTCATATTACAAGGTAGCATTTTTCACATTCTAACCATCAATATGTGGAAATTGATGAGTACCGGCAAACATGCTGGATTTGACAGCTTTAAAGGGACACTATAGTCACCAGAACAACTACAGCTTAATGTAGTTGTTCTGGTGAGTATAATAGCTCCCTTCAGGCATTTTCATGTAAACACTGCCTTTTCAAAGGACACCTCCAAGTGGCCATTCCTTAGATGGCCACTGGATGGGGCTTCCTGGCTCAGTGGTGCACAGTAAGCAGCCCTGACATTCAGTGTCCCCACACTCTGCATGGAGATGCTGAATTTTCCTCATAGAGATGCATTGATTCATTGCATCTCTATGAGGAGGTCCTGATTGGCCAAAACGGCATTTGGCCTCGCCCCCGTGCCGAGTTTAACCAATCCAATGCTGTCCCCATGGAAAAGCATTGGATTGGCTAAAAATAGGCCATTTTGATGATGTCATAAAGGGGGCGGAGCCAGCTCGGACGGACCCGTGCAGCGCTGGGAATAAGGTGAGTTTTAAACTTTTATTGGGGGGCAAGCCACCTAAATGGTGGGTTTAGCACTATAGGGTCAGGAATACATGGTTGTGTTCCTGACCCTATAGTGATCCTTTAATTGCAGTACATATTAAAAAAAACATTCCTTCAGCCTTTTCTTTTTTAATAAGCACTATAAAATAAACAAATATTTGTGCATACAAATGTTATATATACACTGCAATAGTTGTGTTCTATACTTTCGTGCTATAAATGTAGCTTTCTTTGCATAGTCCTTTTTTCCTAGCCAGCTAAATTATATTTCCAAAACATTGAATTCACCCTCACCCACTGCTCACAGTTCTATAAAACCACACGTAGTCGTGAAATCTCCTTAGACAAATGTTGGCTCTACAGAGGGTTGAACTGAGAGGCTCAGTGACTTTAAAGGTTGCATATTTGCCACTAGTCAGTTTATGAAATTTCTGCCATAATAGATCTTCCACGGTAAATGCTAACTGCTATTATTGTGATGTGGAAGAATCTTGGAGCAACAACAGAACAGCCATGAAGTGGTAGACCACACGTAGAGCAGGGATGACTAGTGCTAAAGCCCATTGCTTGTAAAAATCTTTTGTTTGAGTTTCAAATTGCCTTAGGAAGTAACATCATTAACCCAACAGTGCTTCATAATCTTGAAGAAATGTTTCCATGGATAGTCCGTTGTGCACTAACCTCATATTAACATGCGTAATTCCAGGCATCGCTGGAGTTTTATGAAGCCGCCAATGGACGCTGGAACAGAGGAAACGTTCACTGGCGTAATGAATGGTTATTCACTATAAATATGACAGACTGATAGAAGAATCTGGGTGTGGTAGCTACCAGGGGAGCCTACCTAATGGGATGTTTGGGCTAGTTTTACTTCGTTCTAGTGAAAGATCATCTTAATCTTAAAGGGTAAAAAATCATTTTAGACAATTGGGTGCTTCAAACATTGTGGAAACAATTTTGGGAGGTTCCATTTCTGTTCTAGCCTGACTGTGCCCCTGTGCACAAAGCAAAGTCCATGAAGACATGGTTTGACAAGTCTAAAGTGGAGGAATTTGAGTGATCTGCACAGTGTTGGGCCCCCATGGCAGGAGAATGGGCTGATCTGTGATGGAGATCTTTGATCTAACCACTGGCCGTGCCATACTTCAACCCCTACACCAAGCCACGTCATTAAGCCGTAAACTTGCCACACTCCTCCACACACACAATATCTATGATACTTGGCGCAGCTTATTTCCTAGCGGGAGGGACTACACTTACTTCTCACCAGTACATCACACATATTCACGCATTGATATGTGTCTGGTCGATGCAATAACACTGCAAAATGTAGCGGACGTGGTGATTGGGAATAGGACATGGTTAGACCATGCCCCGGTCATCACCACGTTCAAAACTCTATACCCTGTGAGAGGTAGAAGCACATGGAGATTGAACGACTCCCTACTAAACGAGGCAGGCCTACAAACAAAACTAGCCAACACTATTAAGCTATTCTACCAGGATCATGCGGATGATGAGACTACCATCCCAACACAATGGTTGGCCCTCAAAGCAGTGCTCAGGGGCCTCCTGATACAAGCAGGAGCGAATCGCAAAAGGAAGGGCAATCAGAAGAAAGAGCGCCTGCTAAAGGAACTCACATGAATATAGGCCAAAAACAAACTCAACCCATCAAAAACATTGATTAAACATATTAATAAAATAAACTCAGAACTACATGCATTAGCCCTAACCACTATGGAAAGACAAATGCGTAAACTCAACTTAACTCATTAAATGCAGGGTAATAAGGCAGGCAAAACATTGGCACGTCGCTTGAAAACACACTATCTGCAGTCTAAACTACCATACATGACTTCAGCTACCAACCAGAAGCTATACAATCCCCAAGATATAGTAGAGGAATTAGCCTCCTACTATAATACGCTCTATAACTTACATAGAGCGAATGACACATACCAGCCCTCCAAAGACGAAATCCTTGATTTCATAAGTGGTGTAGACCTACCCCTCCTAACAGACGTCCAAAAACTATGCCTTCAATCACCATTTACAGAGGAAGAAGTGCGCATGACCATTAGTTCACTTCCCAAACGTAAGGCACCAGGCCCAGACGGATTCCCAAACTCCTTCTACACTTATCACACAACTTACACCGCACCTCACCAAGCTATTTAACCACATCAAAGACTCTAGGAACACCCCGACTGAGATGCTCCTAGCACATGTAATAACACTTCCAAAACCAGGGAAAACCCCAACAGAATGCGCTAATTTGAGACCAATCTCTTTATTAAATGCTGACACCAAACTGTACGCAAAGCTCTTAGCTACACGCATAAAACCGATGCTACTAGATATGGTCTCCCAGGAACAAGCAGGGTTTGTCCCAACAAGACAACCAGGAGATAACACGCGCCATTTCTTAAACCTGATTCAATGGGCACAAAATACTCAACAACAGGGCATATTACTAGCACTTGACGCTGAAAAGCCGCTTGATCGCCTAAATTGGTCATATATGTCAGCAGTTATGACCAAAATGGGGTTTCCCCCCCCCCCCCCCCCCGTTTCAAAACAGTGTACTCGAACCCTTCGGCTAAGGTATACAACACCGGCTTCCTATCCAGGCCATTCCAAATAACTAACAGCACCAGGCAAGGTTGCCCCCTCTCTCCGCTGATATTCATCCTTTGCCTGGAGCCGTTGATTAGACATATCAAAACACTAATGGAAAGGAAGAACGTGTACCCCAGCTTGCTAGGCTGGGGGATCGCCCAAGGAGGGGAGTTCTGCAGCTGTAGTACTGCTTGAATAATGGTCTAAAATATTTTAATCGTGGGTATCATCAAAAATATGATCCCTAAAGAAAACAAAACAAATAAACCTTAATGTACCATCACCATCCTAAACACACTGGGGTGGGTCTTATCCTCGCTATCAATAGTGTACAGCGAACCTGGTGCTACAAAAGGGATGAAACAGAAAATTGTGCAATGGAAGACTTCCTAGAAGGGCACTGGTCAGTAATCACTGGTCAAGTCCCTTGCATGGGCCATAGACAACACGGTATCCCTATTGCACTCTGCACTGTACATAGACCTATGGTAAATAGCAACGTGTCCCTGTGTAACTACAGGAGCATAAAGTAGCCGTCTGACCTGCTGGAGATACAGTGTATAAATCCAGCGTCAGGACACACTGAATGATTACTTAGGTTGCACTCAGCACTGTGCATAGACCTATGGTAAATAACAACGTGTCCCTATGTGACTACAGGAGCATAAAGTAGCCGTCTGACCTGCTGGAGATACACTGTATAGACCCAGCGTCAGGACACACTGAATGATTGCTCTGGTTGTTGCAATAGTTATGCGGGGTCAAAGAGCCTGCCGTAAAAAGGCAGCATAGAAATGTAACTGATAACAGTCTGATAACAGCCTAATCCTGACCAAGACTGACTAGGGTAACTTGATGCAGTACTCGCCCTTAAGCTTGTAGGAGCTGTGATTAAACCGCTGTCGAGAGACTAGGGGATAAATTCTGCATTGTCCGTGGTTGAGGAGTCTGCTGCAGAGAGTGACCCGTTGGCCTCACTAGTAACAGCCTAATCCCATCAAAGGCCGACTACAATAGCTTGCTGACGTATTTGTGATGAAGCCGCTGTGGAGAGAAAAAGATTCTACACTATACTCTGTACACTTGTCCAAAGCTGCTATCAGGAACATAACCAGCATAGGTTGAGCGAGACAATAACCCACTACCCTCACCCAGTGATCACATCAAACGTGCTGGTGATCTTAAAAGCAAAAGTAATGACCTAACGTCCGTTTCGGCGCTATTAGAGCGCCTTTATCAAAGGTGAACCGGTATGGGTGCCTGGCTGGGTTTAAATAACCCGCCCGAAAATGTAAGTGACCAATTGCGGCGCTGGGCGTGTCTCGCCTCTTCGCGCCGTGTTGCCGTCTAGCCCGTCATTGGTCCGTAAGATCGCCCACGTGGGTGTCTGTGGGGCGGGTCTACGGACGAGGGGAGGGTGTCACTATCCCACTGACTGGAAGAGGACTCCTCCCTGAAAAAGAGAAATGGCTTAAACGGTTAACCCTTCGTACTTTGTCCACATACTAGTTAGAAACCCTTATTACACGGTAAATCTGGGTAAAAACCCATAGTCCGTTGAGGCTTAAAAGCTAGGAGGGTTTGACATATGCCGATTGATTCAAGGTTGGTATTGGGGAATACAGAGCTGTGATAACCCTTTCAGGGCTTCAGGACGATGTTAACCCTTGCTCGTATGCAACAGAAATCATGTTGCAGTAGAGGACAGGGTAGGGTATGTCTCCCACATCCATAAACTATTTATGAAGGGGGAGACACTGGTATAGAATGGTCCTAAGGATAACTGAACCCTTTAAAGCGTATTGACGGACCTTATACCTGCAGCTATTAGGTTGCAGGCAGAGGTGCCCTCTTGCATGTGGGATACAAATGAAGTGATCCTATTATGTCCTATGTAGGGAAGGTCCTAGAGTGGAGTGGGACCAATGCTCATATCCCAAAGGAAACCAAACGGAGACAATCGGGGAAGGGGGTATGAGCCCAGATAGGTAATTGATGGGAAAGGTACGGGGCGGTCACTACATATATTGGCACACAAGTACTCGGTACAACACTTTCTATATGTACAGAAAAGTGTATCTGTTAGCAAACAAAAGACCAAAAAATGAAATTAAAGACTGGACTACACAAATCTATTTACATATGTACACAGTGGGGAAAACCATCAGTCAATAAACGGGGTGAAGGTGAACCCTTCATTGAGGCCTTTGGGGGCAAGTGTGTCAAATTTGTAAATCCAATAACATTCCCTTCTTTTAAGGGTTTGATCCAGATCCCCGCCTCTTCTGCCCAGTTGGATTCTCTCTATTCCGGCAAACTTGATACATTTAGGAGTGTCCATGTGGTTGGTTCTAACGTGTCTGGCAACTGACGTGTCTCTGTCAGACGTTATAGAATGGATATGTTCCATAATCCGTCGCTTGAATGGGCTGTATTTTTATGTGGAAGAGGTACATAGACGACATCCTCATCATATGGACAGGCACTCAATTACACTTTGAATCCTTTGTTGAGACTCTCAACAGGAATAATCTGAATCTCCGACTCACTATGGAGTTTGGAGACCAATCACTTAATTTTTTGGATTGCACATTTAGGATAACGGAGAATCTGGTGATTGAAACCACCCTGTACCGTAAACCCACCTCTACCAATAGCATGCTAAGATGGGAGAGCTACCACCCTGCCCCACTCAAAAGAGGGATCCCGGTGGGCCAATACCTCCGTCTGAGGAGAAACTGCTCATCTATAGAGGATTTTAAACTCAAAGCAACCGAATTGAGACTCAGATTCAAACAAAAAGGCTATCCTAACCGTTGCTTAAAACATGCCTATCAGCGAGCACTCAATAGTACTCGTGATGATCTACTCATGGATGAGCCCAAGCAAGACTCTAAAAAACTAATCAGATGTGTAGCGAAATACGATGCTGGATGGGACAAAGTAAAAAAAGTAATGGGTCGCTTTTGGCCCTTGCTGACACAAGATCCACACCTGAAGGACACCATCTCCACTAGGGTGTCCATTACAGCAAAGAGAGGTAGAAATCTAAAGGAGATGCTGGTACCTAGTTACCTATCCACCCCCAAAAAAACTAACACCACATGGTTGACTGTACATGGCACATACCAATGTGGGAAGTGTGTCGCATGCACATACATAGCCAAAGGGTCAAAAACCCTCACTAACTATAATAACACTGTTGAGATTCCCATAAAACAGTTTTTCAACTGCAACACCCAGGGAATGGTATATCTACTCACGTGCAAGTGTGGCAAGAAATATGTAGGAAAAACCATACGCCCATTCAAGCGACGGATTATGGAACATATCCATTCTATAACGTCTGACAGAGACACGTCAGTTGCCAGACACGTTAGAACCAACCACATGGACACTCCTAAATGTATCAAGTTTGCCGGAATAGAGAGAATCCAACTGGGCAGAAGAGGCGGGGATCTGGATCAAACCCTTAAAAGAAGGGAATGTTATTGGATTTACAAATTTGACACACTTGCCCCCAAAGGCCTCAATGAAGGGTTCACCTTCACCCCGTTTATTGACTGATGGCTTTCCCCACTGTGTACATATGTAAATAGATTTGTGTAGTCCAGTCTTTAATTTCATTTTTTGGTCTTTTGTTTGCTAACAGATACACTTTTCTGTACATATAGAAAGTGTTGTACCGAGTACTTGTGTGCCAATATATGTAGTGACCGCCCCGTACCTTTCCCATCAATTACCTATCTGGGCTCATACCCCCTTCCCCGATTGTCTCCGTTTGGTTTCCTTTGGGATATGAGCATTGGTCCCACTCCACTCTAGGACCTTCCCTACATAGGACATAATAGGATCACTTCATTTGTATCCCACATGCAAGAGGGCACCTCTGCCTGCAACCTAATAGCTGCAGGTATAAGGTCCGTCAATACGCTTTAAAGGGTTCAGTTATCCTTAGGACCATTCTATACCAGTGTCTCCCCCTTCATAAATAGTTTATGGATGTGGGAGACATACCCTACCCTGTCCTCTACTGCAACATGATTTCTGTTGCATACGAGCAAGGGTTAACATCGTCCTGAAGCCCTGAAAGGGTTATCACAGCTCTGTATTCCCCAATACCAACCTTGAATCAATCGGCATATGTCAAACCCTCCTAGCTTTTAAGCCTCAACGGACTATGGGTTTTTACCCAGATTTACCGTGTAATAAGGGTTTCTAACTAGTATGTGGACAAAGTACGAAGGGTTAACCGTTTAAGCCATTTCTCTTTTTCAGGGAGGAGTCCTCTTCCAGTCAGTGGGATAGTGACACCCTCCCCTCGTCCGTAGACCCGCCCCACAGACACCCACGTGGGCGATCTTACGGACCAATGACGGGCTAGACGGCAACACGGCGCGAAGAGGCGAGACACGCCCAGCGCCACAATTGGTCACTTACATTATCGGGCGGGTTATTTAAACCCAGCCAGGCACCCATACCGGTTCACCTTTGATAAAGGCGCTCTAATAGCGCCGAAACGGACGTTAGGTCATTACTTTTGCTTTTAAGATCACCAGCACGTTTGATGTGATCACTGGGTGAGGGTAGTGGGTTATTGTCTCGCTCAACCTATGCTGGTTATGTTCCTGATAGCAGCTTTGGACAAGTGTACAGAGTATAGTGTAGAATCTTTTTCTCTCCACAGCGGCTTCATCACAAATACGTCAGCAAGCTATTGTAGTCGGCCTTTGATGGGATTAGGCTGTTACTAGTGAGGCCAACGGGTCACTCTCTGCAGCAGACTCCTCAACCACGGACAATGCAGAATTTATCCCCTAGTCTCTCGACAGCGGTTTAATCACAGCTCCTACAAGCTTAAGGGCGAGTACTGCATCAAGTTACCCTAGTCAGTCTTGGTCAGGATTAGGCTGTTATCAGACTGTTATCAGTTACATTTCTATGCTGCCTTTTTACGGCAGGCTCTTTGACCCCGCATAACTATTGCAACAACCAGAGCAATCATTCAGTGTGTCCTGACGCTGGGTCTATACAGTGTATCTCCAGCAGGTCAGACGGCTACTTTATGCTCCTGTAGTCACATAGGGACACGTTGTTATTTACCATAGGTCTATGCACAGTGCTGAGTGCAACCTAAGTAATCATTCAGTGTGTCCTGACGCTGGATTTATACACTGTATCTCCAGCAGGTCAGACGGCTACTTTATGCTCCTGTAGTTACACAGGGACACGTTGCTATTTACCATAGGTCTATGTACAGTGCAGAGTGCAATAGGGATACCGTGTTGTCTATGGCCCATGCAAGGGACTTGACCAGTGATTACTGACCAGTGCCCTTCTAGGAAGTCTTCCATTGCACAATTTTCTGTTTCATCCCTTTTGTAGCACCAGGTTCGCTGTACACTATTGATAGCGAGGATAAGACCCACCCCAGTGTGTTTAGGATGGTGATGGTACATTAAGGTTTATTTGTTTTGTTTTCTTTAGGGATCATATTTTTGATGATACCCACGATTAAAATATTTTAGACCATTATTCAAGCAGTACTACAGCTGCAGAACTCCCCTCCTTGGGCGATCCCCCAGCCTAGCAAGCTGGGGTACACGCCCTTCCTTTCCATTTTTGTACATATACCAGGGTTACCCCCTACTGAGTTCTACAGACACACTCCTGTTCCCTCATTTGGGAACCTAGCACTCCGGTGCCACTTTGTTTCTATGTTTATCTAATACTAGAGGTTTCAATACCTTCCGAGTGTGCGATTATATTTACTTATTACAGTGGTGTGCCATCATGACTAATTTTCTCTCTCAACTTAAGGAGTCTAATCAGTGGTGTACTGATATAGATTCAGTGTTCTCTGACAAAGAGGTGACCTATCTACCTGAGCAGGATAACATTAATGCCAAATTCAGAACTCTGTCTAATCTCTGCAAGCAGCAGATCAGGCTAGGTTGGGAAGTGACTTCACTAGAAAAGTATCTAAGTAAATCTATGATCCCAAGAGGATTGAGGATCCAAACCACCCCCAACTTAGAAATAGACGACCCAGCCCTCTTGAAGGAATGGGAAGAGGCAGCAAATACTTGCTCTAACAAATTTATGGACATATTGCTTCGTTTTGAATCAGCAAGGTTAAAAACAGTAAATGAACAAGTAAACCTAGCAGTGGAAGGGACACAGGGCTGCAAAGAAGATCCCACCTTCACTGGTCATGAACAAAGGTTACAACAAAACTTGACCAAATACCAAAATAACGTAAAAAGCCGTAAACACGGCAAGTGTATCAGGGATAATGATGACTACAAGAAGGGTAGAGTGTACAGACGCTTTAAGAAAACTATAAGAGCGGACTCGGACCAATACATGACATCAGACTATGAGACATCTGACACGGATAGTGAACAACTGACCAATCCAACAGGGAATATGAATACGCAGTCCAAGAAGGGCATCCTAAAGAAAGGGGTGGCTTTTTTAGGACAGCCCCCCCGAGAGGGGGAAGTTCAAACCCAAAGACAGACCCGGTACAGAGGAAGGGCACGCAAACGCTACTAGAAGACAATACGAGAATAGTCAATCTGTCAGACTCCACCCTAACTCCCATACAAACTAAAGTACTTATGAGGGGACTGTCTTTCGTCCCAATCCCCCCATTCAATCATTTTGAATGGATCAAAGACATTAACTTGTTCGGGAGGAAATTAGCCCTCCACAAATTCTTTAAACTCAAAGATGAGAAAAGAGCGAAAGAACTTGGGTTCAATGTGAGGGAATATCAATGTCTACAGGAATTAGTGTCCCTGTTAGAAGACAATGACACTACCTCCACAGTACCATACACTGACTTGTGTCAGAAAAGCAAGTTCACGCCCAATCTCAGGGAGTTTAAGAATATTGACACTTTCATTGACTCCACTACAAATATGATCAAGACTATCAATACAGATATGCTGTCAGCACAACCAAGAGGTAATCTCTCTGGTAAAGAATGGAAAGCCCTGTGCAATCTCAAGGACAACGACGAGATCGTAATCAAACCTGCCGACAAAGGCGGCAACATTGTCCTTTTAAACAGACAGCACTATATACAAATGGTCGAAACTATCCTTAATGACGACAAAACCTATAGGCCATTAACCGCAGACCCTTCTGCGAAATATCAGAGGGAGTATAAAACCCTGCTGGATAAAGCCTTCGATAATGGTATACTGTCAAAGGAGGAGTATGGGGCTATCTACATCAAAAACCCTACAATCTCCACATTCTACTGCCTGCCTAAAATTCACAAGCAACAACAAACCCTAACTGCAAGGCCCATTGTCTCAGGGACCAACAGCTTTACTAGTAAAGGCAGCATTTATGTGGATAGGATTTTACGTTCGTTTGTGGAAAACCTACCTTCGTACCTAAAAGACACTAAAGATACGTTAAAATGCCTAACATCAGTCACAGTACCCAGGGGCGCAACCTTATGTAGTCTTGACGTAGAGGCCCTATACTCCTCTATCCCACATGAGAGTGGCCTGGATCACACGGGGTTCTTCCTAAGGAAAAGGGGAGTGGAACACAGTACACACACTACTTTTGTACTGGACCTGCTGAGATTCATTCTCACACATAATTTCTTCATCTTTCAAAGCAAATATTACCATCAGGTGCAGGGGACTGCGATGGGGACTTCTTGTGCCCCATCGTACGCCAACCTGCACCTTGGTTGGTGGGAGAGTGAAAGGGTATTCATTGAGCAAAACACCGACTATACCGACTGTATTTTTTTTTTTTTTTTTTTTAATTCTTTATTTTGTTTGTGGATATGCACATGCAAAGAGAGGTACAGTAATCTTGTTATCCACTTTTTTTTTTAAATGGTAAGTATGGTAACAAAAACATGCATATTCAACATTCATAAGTATCTTTACAGCAGCTTAATAAAGTATATGCAGTTAGTTTGCATGAGTTGGGTTTTGCTGTTGTGTTGTGGTGTGTGAGCTAATCCCTCTGGGGCTTAACATGTTGCTCGGGGGGTCGTCCCCTGGTAAAGCTAAGTGCTCCCTCGGCCTGGGTAGATGTTAGTGCGTGCGCAGGTGTCTACTGAGGCTCTGGGTTAGTATGCAGGAGGTGGGTGCCTGGTGAAAAATGGCTTGGGGTTGTGTGAGTGCTTAAGGTGGCCAGCGCTCTTGTGAGCGGAGCGCACTGGCCTCGCTGCTGACCTGCGTGTCGCCTCTGGCTAGGTCCTCCTGTGTTTCGTCTGGGTGTCATCCCTACTGTCTTGTGGTGGGCATGGAGGGGTGTGAGTTGGTTGGGACCTGGCATATTTGTTGGCCTGCTGGTATGTGCTTTTGCCAGGCTTGCGGTCTGGCCACAGGTGGTACGCGTTCTGCGCAGGTAGTGCTCGGGCTGAGTTCTGTGGGTGAAATAATTTATGCATACAGACATTTTAACTGTTTAACGGTAACTGACATTTTAAAACGTTGACTAGATTAGTGCAGAGTAGTCCAAACCGGGATTTGGACCCGACCACGGTCGGGGAAGGTGTGTAACTTGGGTGAATATCCCATGCCTCTGCAAGGCCGGGTAGCGGTAGTCCCTTGTGTTTAGTCCCCTGGGTCAGTTGTAGCTGGGTGGGATCCTCTTCTTGGCTCAAACGGGGTGATGTTGTTCACATCCCATTGTTGTCTCCTGGGGCTGCCCTTCCTATGTTCCGTCTGCGGTGTGATGCCCCGCTGGGTCAGGAGCAGTTGGCCCTCCGTTGGTGAATGTAGCTTGTGCGTTGTTCCCTCCACCGTGACCTGAAGGGAGCGTGGTGTGCCCCAGCGATATGGAATCTTCTTCTGTCTCAGCACACTGGTAACAGGGCGCATTGTTTGCCGCCAGAGCATGGTGGGCTTCGATAAGTCATTGTAAAATGACAGTGTGTGTTGCTCGAAGGACAGGGAGGGTGAGTCCCTGACCGCTGTCATGATTGCCGCTTTGTCCAGGTATGTGACAAGCTGTATTATGACATCGCTTTGTGGTTGCTGGGGCAGCCTGCCCTGTCTGCGGACTCTGTAAATATTGTCCACCAAGATGCTTTTAGCCTGCCTGTGGGGAAGCAGTTGCTGAAGCAGACGTCTTATATATTGTGGCAGTTCTGTTTTCTCTATCGTGGTAGGTATGCCTTTAATCTTGATGTTTTTGCTGCGACTGCGATCTTCAAATTCGATCAGTCTCAGGGACATGGTGGCTTGTGAGTCTGCTAGCCGTTTCTGCTCTGTAGTAAGTGTGCTTTGCTCGGCTTTGAGGTGGTTGGATGTATCCTCTGCAGCTTTTATTCGCCCTGTGATTGAGAGCATATCTTCTCTCAGTATTGTTAGGTCCGCCTGGAACATCTTGCGGATGTCTCGGAGTAGAGATTTAATATCTCCTTTTGTGGCTGGGATGTTATTCTCCTCATCCGAGGACTCTGCATGCAGGCCCCCGGTTTGGGGGATCTCATCCAATGCGTCCAGAGAGAGTTCTTCCTCGGACGACGAGATTTCAGCTTGTGGGTCCGCCATTTTGGGCGCCATGCGCGGGAGGCCTCCCTGCATGTAGTCTCCGATATTTCGGGATCCCGTGGCCAGGGCTGCTTTAATTTTCTTTGCCCGTTTCCCCATTGCAGTTTGGGGGTGCTGGTCTGTGTATCGGCGATTTATCGACCGGTTTGCTGCCGTTTTTGTGCTTATTAGTACGGAGCTATCTCTCTGCACGTCCGTCCTGTGTGCTGGCTTGGCTCCGCCCCCCGACTGTATTTTTATGTGGAAGAGGTACATAGACGACATCCTCATCATATGGACAGGCACTCAATTACACTTTGAATCCTTTGTTGAGACTCTCAACAGGAATAATCTGAATCTCCGACTCACTATGGAGTTTGGAGACCAATCACTTAATTTTTTGGATTGCACATTTAGGATAACGGAGAATCTGGTGATTGAAACCACCCTGTACCGTAAACCCACCTCTACCAATAGCATGCTAAGATGGGAGAGCTACCACCCTGCCCCACTCAAAAGAGGGATCCCGGTGGGCCAATACCTCCGTCTGAGGAGAAACTGCTCATCTATAGAGGATTTTAAACTCAAAGCAACCGAATTGAGACTCAGATTCAAACAAAAAGGCTATCCTAACCGTTGCTTAAAACATGCCTATCAGCGAGCACTCAATAGTACTCGTGATGATCTACTCATGGATGAGCCCAAGCAAGACTCTAAAAAACTAATCAGATGTGTAGCGAAATACGATGCTGGATGGGACAAAGTAAAAAAAGTAATGGGTCGCTTTTGGCCCTTGCTGACACAAGATCCACACCTGAAGGACACCATCTCCACTAGGGTGTCCATTACAGCAAAGAGAGGTAGAAATCTAAAGGAGATGCTGGTACCTAGTTACCTATCCACCCCCAAAAAAACTAACACCACATGGTTGACTGTACATGGCACATACCAATGTGGGAAGTGTGTCGCATGCACATACATAGCCAAAGGGTCAAAAACCCTCACTAACTATAATAACACTGTTGAGATTCCCATAAAACAGTTTTTCAACTGCAACACCCAGGGAATGGTATATCTACTCACGTACAAGTGTGGCAAGAAATATGTAGGAAAAACCATACGCCCATTCAAGCGACGGATTATGGAACATATCCATTCTATAACGTCTGACAGAGACACGTCAGTTGCCAGACACGTTAGAACCAACCACATGGACACTCCTAAATGTATCAAGTTTGCCGGAATAGAGAGAATCCAACTGGGCAGAAGAGGCGGGGATCTGGATCAAACCCTTAAAAGAAGGGAATGTTATTGGATTTACAAATTTGACACACTTGCCCCCAAAGGCCTCAATGAAGGGTTCACCTTCACCCCGTTTATTGACTGATGGTTTTCCCCACTGTGTACATATGTAAATAGATTTGTGTAGTCCAGTCTTTAATTTCATTTTTTGGTCTTTTGTTTGCTAACAGATACACTTTTCTGTACATATAGAAAGTGTTGTACCGAGTACTTGTGTGCCAATATATGTAGTGACCGCCCCGTACCTTTCCCATCAATTACCTATCTGGGCTCATACCCCCTTCCCCGATTGTCTCCGTTTGGTTTCCTTTGGGATATGAGCATTGGTCCCACTCCACTCTAGGACCTTCCCTACATAGGACATAATAGGATCACTTCATTTGTATCCCACATGCAAGAGGGCACCTCTGCCTGCAACCTAATAGCTGCAGGTATAAGGTCCGTCAATACGCTTTAAAGGGTTCAGTTATCCTTAGGACCATTCTATACCAGTGTCTCCCCCTTCATAAATAGTTTATGGATGTGGGAGACATACCCTACCCTGTCCTCTACTGCAACATGATTTCTGTTGCATACGAGCAAGGGTTAACATCGTCCTGAAGCCCTGAAAGGGTTATCACAGCTCTGTATTCCCCAATACCAACCTTGAATCAATCGGCATATGTCAAACCCTCCTAGCTTTTAAGCCTCAACGGACTATGGGTTTTTACCCAGATTTACCGTGTAATAAGGGTTTCTAACTAGTATGTGGACAAAGTACGAAGGGTTAACCGTTTAAGCCATTTCTCTTTTTCAGGGAGGAGTCCTCTTCCAGTCAGTGGGATAGTGACACCCTCCCCTCATCCGTAGACCCGCCCCACAGACACCCACGTGGGCGATCTTACGGACCAATGACGGGCTAGACGGCAACACGGCGCGAAGAGGCGAGACACGCCCAGCGCCGCAATTGGTCACTTACATTATCGGGCGGGTTATTTAAACCCAGCCAGGCACCCATACCGGTTCACCTTTGATAAAGGCGCTCTAATAGCGCCGAAACGGACGTTAGGTCATTACTTTTGCTTTTAAGATCACCAGCACGTTTGATGTGATCACTGGGTGAGGGTAGTGGGTTATTGTCTCGCTCAACCTATGCTGGTTATGTTCCTGATAGCAGCTTTGGACAAGTGTACAGAGTATAGTGTAGAATCTTTTTCTCTCCACAGCGGCTTCATCACAAATACGTCAGCAAGCTATTGTAGTCGGCCTTTGATGGGATTAGGCTGTTACTAGTGAGGCCAACGGGTCACTCTCTGCAGCAGACTCCTCAACCACGGACAATGCAGAATTTATCCCCTAGTCTCTCGACAGCGGTTTAATCACAGCTCCTACAAGCTTAAGGGCGAGTACTGCATCAAGTTACCCTAGTCAGTCTTGGTCAGGATTAGGCTGTTATCAGACTGTTATCAGTTACATTTCTATGCTGCCTTTTTACGGCAGGCTCTTTGACCCCGCATAACTATTGCAACAACCAGAGCAATCATTCAGTGTGTCCTGACGCTGGGTCTATACAGTGTATCTCCAGCAGGTCAGACGGCTACTTTATGCTCCTGTAGTCACATAGGGACACGTTGTTATTTACCATAGGTCTATGCACAGTGCTGAGTGCAACCTAAGTAATCATTCAGTGTGTCCTGACGCTGGATTTATACACTGTATCTCCAGCAGGTCAGACGGCTACTTTATGCTCCTGTAGTTACACAGGGACACGTTGCTATTTACCATAGGTCTATGTACAGTGCAGAGTGCAATAGGGATACCGTGTTGTCTATGGCCCATGCAAGGGACTTGACCAGTGATTACTGACCAGTGCCCTTCTAGGAAGTCTTCCATTGCACAATTTTCTGTTTCATCCCTTTTGTAGCACCAGGTTCGCTGTACACTATTGATAGCGAGGATAAGACCCACCCCAGTGTGTTTAGGATGGTGATGGTACATTAAGGTTTATTTGTTTTGTTTTCTTTAGGGATCATATTTTTGATGATACCCACGATTAAAATATTTTAGACCATTATTCAAGCAGTACTACAGCTGCAGAACTCCCCTCCTTGGGCGATCCCCCAGCCTAGCAAGCTGGGGTACACGCCCTTCCTTTCCATTTTTGTACATATACCAGGGTTACCCCCTACTGAGTTCTACAGACACACTCCTGTTCCCTCATTTGGGAACCTAGCACTCCGGTGCCACTTTGTTTCTATATCAAAACACTAGACACAATCAATGGAGTAACCACACCGATAGGGACCATGAAAATTGCTCTATTCGCAGATGACATCCTGCTATTTATAACTGAACCCTCTCAGTCCCTTCCCAAATTACTGGCACTTTTGGATAGATACGGCAGGGTGTCATATTATAGAAATAATGCAAAAAATCACAAGCCCTAGCAATCCGCCTGTCACACCACACACTATAAGCCCTCAAATCTGAATATCCATTCGACTGGCGTAAAACATCGATCTCGTATCTAGGTATTCAACTACCTGCCTCACCCACATTAATAACAAAGGTAAATCATCTACCACTTTTACAGAAACTAGATCTTATACCTCTTCAGTACCTTGCCGATAGCGATCCCGAACACGATAGTAAAAAGATTCCAATCAACCATAAACGCACACATCTGGAAGAGGAAACCTCCCCGCGTCTCGCAGAAATTGATATGGAGACCCTTCTCGGAAGGAGGCCTCAGCATACCCAAAGTTCAGCTATACTATAGAGCCTCAATATTGGCACAGGGCCTAACGGTCCTGGAAGGAACAGCACCTCCCATCTGGCTGGCATTAGAAAATGCCTGCATGATACAGGGAACGGTGGAAGATGCCCTATGGGCATACTCAGTTCGGCAAATAAAGGACATATACTACCCCCTACAAAACTGCTTCTCCGTATATGGAGACAGGCGGTCCTAAAATTGGATATAGGCAAAGACCTCATGTACGCCGCACCCCTACAATCGTTAACACTTCACACATCTGATCTGAGCCTCGACACATGGTTACGACATGGCATTCTCCATGTAAGCACCCTATTTGATAATGCAGGAGTGGCACCTTATCCAACACTACAACAGACCTTCATCCTCCCATCTAGGGAACTATTCACATACCTACGCAAAAAAAAACATCTTACATGATCATAAACTACATATTGGCAGGAAATCCTCCTCGCCACGATTTCTCCTCAAATGTCAAGGAAAACTAAAAGGTATTAAAGCATTATCTTTTTGCTACACCTCCCTTATGAACCTAGTAGATAAGGAGATTCCCACATACATGAGTTCCTGGGAGAAGGATCTAAATACACAAATTACCCAAGCTACATGGCGAATGGCTCTGGGAAGGGTGAAAAAAGCCACATACAGCTTGGCCCATAGAGAGGCTTTTTGTAAATTACTTATGAGGTGGTACATGGTACCTACACGTCTAGCAAATATTTACCCAAACAAGACTCCCATGTGCTGGAGATGCCTTGAAGGCACACTACTCCATGCGTTCTGGACATGTCCGAACATAAGTAAATTCTGGGACGCAATAGAACAGTTTCTCTTAAAGGAGCTGAAAATTAGGGTACCAAAAACCCCAGAATGCTACCTACTCCATATCTTCCCCCATTCACCCAGGGAGGACGAACTACACATACTCACTCACTGTCTCATTGCAGCCAAAATAGCAATAGCACACAGATGGAAACAACCGCAAAGCCCAAACCTAACGGAGGTTCTCACACGTCTCGACACGACGTGCAACTTTGAACAGATGGCCAGCCGCCTCCGAAGCGAGGAACATACCTATACTAGGCATTGGCAAAGATGGGTTCACTTTAGAGGCCAACAAGGGTGATAATGCCCAATCTATTGATCTATCAAGGTCCTGGAGGATCTACACTATAACGCAGCTACCTTCCCTCAACTACACTACCCCCACACTACCAACAACCCTTTAGAGCAGGAGTCAACTTCAAAAGCAGGCTAGGCAATGAGGAAGCTAGAGTCCAAGGTGGACAACGATAGGATCAGCAACCTATCATGTTACGCCACAGAACCGTACTAGCAGGGTTTAGGGAATTTGACCAGTGACGATTCACTAGACCAACGATTGTACCCTTTTATAACTGATTGACATGTGATGAATATGTTAGCATGCGTAAATGTTATCCGATCCTAAAACACTATAGTTTAGGCCTACTCGCAATGTATTCCTAACCCACACTGTTCATCCATTGCGTTAATGTACATGTATATTTGACTTGTATATTTGATCTGCGTTGTCAAGTAACCTGTTTGGCTCTACATAATGTCTGCATCCCCCTCCCCTTTTACTTTCTGTACCCCCCCCCCCTTTTTTTTATGATTTGATGAATATGAAAATGTTAATAAAAACTTAAGACATTTAAAAAAAAGATAACCATGCAAGGCGAAAATAATGATATCTGCCCTTTGCTGTGTTTATATGTCTGAGTCAACTTCTTAACCCCTTAAGGGCCAAACTTCTGGAATAAAAGGGAATCATAACACGTCACACATGTCATGTGTCCTTAAGGGGTTAAACTAGAGTAACAAGTTAGGCTTTGTGGCTATTTGACATAAGAGAGATTTCAGTATGTTTAGTTAGGGTAACTTGAGAGGTTAACCACTGAGGCCACACACATTTTCACAGTAATGGACAGACTGGGGTAGGCCTGATTAGTATGCCCAGGGTTGTTAGGTAAGCGTGAAGGCAAGAAGTAATTTTAGCGGTCTCGATATAGGTTTGACAGGCACACATGTAAAGCCCTGTTAAATGATCACTAAAGAATCAGGAACACAAACATGTATTCCTGACCCTATAGTGCTAAACCCACCATTTTGGGGGCTTGCCCCCCCCCCCTTAGCCCCCCTATAAAAGTTTAAAACTCACCTTATGTCCAGCGCTGCGCGGGTCTGTCGGCGCTGGCTCTACCCCCTTTGTGACATCATCAAAATGGCCAATGAAGTGTTTTGGGTGCCAGGTCCCTCTAGTTTTAACCCTGCTGCTGAAAACATAGCAGTTTCAGAGAAACTGCTATGTTTCACTAAGGGTTAATCCAGCCTCTAGTGGCTGTCTCACTGGCAGCCACTAGGGCGCTTCCCCGATTCAAATCACAGTGAGAAGACGCTGGACGTCCATAGGATCTGACGTCGGCAGGGGGAGGAGAGGTCACCAGCGCCGAGGGAGCCTGGTGCTTGAGAAAGGTAAGTGGCTGAAGGGGTTTAAACCCCTTCAGCCCAACGGGAGGGGGGACCTGAGGGTGGAGGGACCTAATGACTCTATACTGCCAGGAAAACATGTTTGTTTTCCTGGCACTATAGTGGTCCTTTAATGAAGGATTATTTATTATAAGCAAAAAATAGATGATAAACAAATTATTTACACAAACAACAGATAAAACTTACTCTGGTTTTCAAAGTAAAACTTTTGCCCAGGGGGTCTCTGGTAAGAAAGATGGTGACTCACTCAGAATTAGATTCTGGCCCCCAAGCAAGTCCAATACACATTTCAGTATCATTGGATACTGTAACAGCTTCTCTCCTTCTACATATGCTTATTTGTGATATCTAAGAAATAAGTATCACCATTTTTACATGTAAGGGTTCCCTTTGGGGGGAAAGGGTTTATTCACATTTATTTAATTAAATAACAGTTTTACGCTATGTGTTTTCTTGTATCCTTTTAATGTACAAACAGATACAGTGTTACATAGTATTTCAAAGACGCTGGAACACAGTAGAAAAACTGAAGTAACCCTAATAGGACTACTCCCCAAAGACTGCTTTGGACTCTGCAACAATCTTAATGGGTATATGGAAGTATAGATCCAATGGTTTTATGTGCATTTAACTTTTTGAAATAAGCGATTTTATTCATTATTATTATATTGCATATAGAGGTGTCTGTATTCCATATTTTTTATATTGATAACCAATTTTAGGTTTTCCAAGTAGAGCGCTTCCACTTATCATCATTGGATATATACCCTGTGAATTACCAAGCCTGGCCTAGAGGTGGAGTTAAGGCGTATCTATAGAGACAATAAGTGAATTGTGTTCCAGACCCACATCAATCCAATAGTAACTTCTTTTTCTATATCCTCTTTTGTACTTGCCACAGAAATATTATTTGCATCTATGAATTTGTTACAATTTCTACATTCCATAGATATGACACACATCTTACTTGTGACCCAATATAGCGGACATACCAATCCCTTACCATATGGTTGTTATGCCAATCATGTTTGGGCTTGTTTAGAAGATGGTGCTTGTCCCATTCTAAATATAATACAAATTAGGCTTACTTATTATTCTGGGGATACATATTAATGTTTCTTTTGGATATGATACTTGAACACAAGGCTAATGATCATTAACTTATCAAAGAAATTAACTCATCAATTAAGAGGCAGAGACCATATGGCTGAAGTCAGCTAGTTTACACCGGAACTAGACATTCAGGCATCTCAAGTGTAAAATCTCACACCCTGAAGAGCTTGGAACTAGGTTTCCTGGCAGCTCCGGTGTAGAATCTCACACCCTGCAGAGCCTTTGATTAATCAAAGGATCCATCCATGTTGCAAACCATCTGCCCCCCCCTACACATTTCTATACCATTTACATTATCCTTCTGTCATCTGACCTTGCAACCAAGTGGCCAATTCAAAGAAATACAAAAATAAGTGGAGCACTAAAATACCTGTACAATTGTAGATACGGTGTGTATGGATAATACTGTATTATGGCCTGTAAACAACAGACAGCCACATCATAGTGCAGACAAATATGTAACAAAGGAAAAATAGAGAACAATGCGCATATAAAATGTAAACTCACAAATATAGAGCCACAGGGTCACCTGGCTCTAGTGATAAACGCCTTGGGATCTTTAAAGGGGATCCACTGCCCTCTTCTTGTATCCTCCTGTTGTCTTCAACTTCCAAATAGGAGATAAAGATGCAAATGGGTCAGTTTTCCATAGATCAGGAAGAAATTTATTGAACAAAATAAACTTAAACTCAAATAAATCTTGACAGATAAAAACAAAGATTCAAATGAATCAAAATAATATATGTAAAATAGTCTATAAAACCAAAACGCGTTTCGCCAGGAGCTGGCTTCCTCAGTTGGTGTAAGTTTCCAAATGGCACTTTTCCTGCTTTTATAGGAGGTAGATTGCTTGATTGTCGGCATCTGTGTTATCGGGCGTGATGTTTCATGGGACGTGTGTTTCGTTAATGCGTCCATGCCGGCATCCGTAAACCCGGAAGTTCTATTCGTGGGATGCACACGTGATCAGTCTATGGAACGCACACGTGACCGGATAACCAGTGTAATTTTCTGCTTGTCCTCCTATTCGTTCTTCGTGGAACGCAAGTATTGCGTTCCTTCTAGTTCATTTACATAGATGTTCACAGAGCGTCTTTGTATCTAATAAGTCCAAAAACTCGTAATTCAAAATTCATTAAAAACGAGTAAAAAGAGGGAAACAAAAAAGGGAGTATCAATACAGGATTTGTAAGGGCAATTACTATTAATGATAAACATATATGAACACTACAAAAAACTTTAAAATTTAATCCCAATTCATACAATAAAAATAAGGGGGCTGGTTTAAAAATAGTTCACAATGGCATCCACAATTCAAATAAAAGGGATAAAATATGAAATACTGATAATAAAATTTCGGGAATTGAGCCCATTAAGTGTAAATTTACCTAAAGTGATAATTATAAGGGGGAGGGAAAGTGGCCAATTCATATAAGCACTACACAAATTACATTAAATGGCAATATTCTATTATGCAACAATGAAATATGCACCCTTGGAGTGACAATGTACATTGATTTTTTTGAGCAAATTTTACGTTTTTATATAGTGTAAAACTGCAGCAGCAGGCATGTCAGGTTGATGAGCAGATGGTCAGCATACCTTACATGTGTCCCTATCTAGAAGGGACAGTCCCTATTTTGGGACCAAATCCATCTGTTCCTCTTTTCTATCCTAAAATCCCTCTTTTCTAGGAGTTTTATATTGATGGTATGTCTGATTGTATAACAGAGCTCCACAGTAATGGAGCTAATTAAGAAAGGGAATTCACCAAAACATGCAATTTACATATAAAGCCAGGAAAGCAAATAGAATACAAGGGATTGGAATGAAATGGCATGAAAGCCTAAATGTACCCTGTACTGTAAAACGATTTGGGATCCCTCTGATGAGATCAAAATTCGGCAAGGTGAAATTCTCTTTCACATATTCAGCCAAATGAGAGGTACAGCTTTGTACTGTGAAAGCTGTACCTTGCAGCTTTGCCGTAAACGTGAATTTCGCCCTGGACAGAGGCATCCCGGAACATTTAGTGTACTGTTTGGCAAGGCGAAATTCTCATGCGCATTCGTGGCAAAGATGCGAGATACAGCTTTACAGTACAAAATTGTACCTTGCATCTTTGCCGCAAATGTGAATGCGAATGAGAATTTTGCCTTGCCAAATTTCGCCCTAGTCAGAGGGATCCCAAATCGTTACAGTACAGTACAGGGTACAGGGTACATTTAGGCTTCCATGTAAATACAGTGCTGTATAGGTTACTGTATTTCATGTGAATTCAAGTACAGGTACGGTATTCACATGAAAGCCTAATGGGAATATAGAAGTTACACATGTCCAGGTCATAGCATGCAGACAGTCAGTCTTTCTTTTGTATGTGGACCATGGTGCTGTAGCAGCCGTGGCGGATGCGGGGCGGATCAATCGTTAAGCAAATTGGTCTGAACTCGTCAAGTTGAATTTCATTGGGTTGAAAGCTATACCTCGCATTAGACATGTGCAATTTGTTTTGGTCCGAATATGAATTCGGACGAATTTAGGGGAATTCGGACAATCGGGTACTTCCAAATGTCCGAATTGCCGAAGTCCCGAATTGACGAAGTTCCGAAATTACCGAAATTCCGAAGTGTCGAAGTGCCGAAGTTCCGAAGTGCTGAAGTGCAGAAGTTCCGAAGTTGCCGAAGTTCCGAAGCACAGTATTGCCTAAGTACTAATATACATACCCAGTGAAAGAAGAAGAATGTTACATTGTATACAATTTTAAATGAAAAGTATACAAACATAGCCAGGATTCAGCTGTAAGCATTTGCAACACTTAAAACAATCAAGTGACATACATTCATATAAAATGTAAGTTACTTGACCAGTCAATGTAATGACAGGAATGAATAAGTAGATAACTCCCTAATTCCCACGGTATTAGGGAGTTATCTACGAAAAGGCTGAAAGACCTGAATTGGTCTTTCAGCCAAATTTACTAATACTAACTAAAGATTACTTAGTATTAGTAAATTATGCCCCTACTCGCTATACTGCGAGTAGGGGATGTCTATTAAACAGTGAGCAGCCTGTGGCTGCGGCTGTGGCTGCTCACTGTTAAAAAAAAAAAAATGTCCCCCTTCCCGAGCCCCCACCCGTGCTTTTAAACTAAAGGGACCAATTGCCCCCCACCTGAGCAGCGGGTGGGGGCCCTAATGTAACATAATAGGGGGGACCTATTGTCCTCCCCCCGGGCCCCCACCCTTGAGCGGCGGGTGGGGGCCCTAAATCAGAATAGGGGGGGGACCTAATGTCCCCCCCCCTGAGCGGTGGGTGGAGGCCCTAAATTATAATAAGGGGGGACCTAATGTCCTCCCCCCTGGCCCCCACCCCTGAGCGATGGGTGGGGGCCCTAAATACTAATAAGGGGGGACCTAATGTCCTCCCCCCTGGCCCCCACCCCTGAGCGGTGGGTGGGGGCCCTACAGTAAAATAAGGGGGGGACCTAATGTCCTCCCCCCTGGCCCCCACCCCTGAACGGTGGGTGGGGGCCCTACAGTAAAATAAGGGGGGGGGACCTAATGTCCTGCCCCCTAACCCCCATCCCTGAGCGGTGGGTGGGGGCCCTACAGTAAAATAAGGGGGGGGACCTAATGTCCTCCCCCCTGGCCCCCACCCACTGCAAAAAAAAATTATCCTTCTTCACCCATGAAGGGCTCCGCGCAGACTTTTTTTTTGTTTTTCTTTACAGGTTCTTAGTTAAAGGTCCCCCCCCCTCATTATTTTAAGGGTGAGGGGGGTAGGTAGGGGGATACTTTTTTTGGGGGGGGGAGGGGGTTTGGGGACCCCTAGTCACCTGGGGACACACACATTTTTTTTAGGGCCCCCACCCGCCGCTCAGGGGTGGGGGCCGGGGGGAGGACAATAGGTCCCCGCTATTGGTATTTAGGGCCCCCACCCGCCGCTCAGGGGTGGGGGCCAGGGGGGAGGACATTAGGTCCCCCCCTCTTATTAGTATTTAGGGCCCCCACCCGCCGCTCAGGGGTGGGGGCCAGGGGGAGGACATTAGGTCCCCCCCCTTATACCAATTTAGGGCCCCCACCCGCCGCTCAGGGGTGGGGGCCAGGATGAAGACATTAGGTCCCCCCCTTATTAGTATTTAGGGCCCCCACCCACCGCTCAGGGGTGGGGGCCGGGGGAGGACAATAGGCCCCCCCCCATCATTTTACTTTAGGGCCCCCACCCGCCGATCAGGGGTGGGGGCCGTGGGGGGCAATAGGGGGGACCCTATTTTTTTTAAAACATTTTTTAAACAGTGAGCAGCCACAGGCGGCTGCAATAGAAGTCCCGAAGTGCCAAAGTCCCGAAATTCCGAAGTTGCCGACGTTCCGAAGTTGCTGAATTTCCGAAGTGTCGAAGTGCCGAAGTTCCGAAGTTCCCGAAGTTCTGAAGTCTTGACGTGTCGAATTGCCGAAGTCCCGAATTGCGAAAATCCCGAATTTCGGAATGCCGAACCGAACCGAAAATTTTCCCCATGCACATGCCTACCTCGCATCTTTGGCGTGAATGTGAATTTAAATTCCCATTTGGATTTGCGGCAAAGATGCGAGGTACAGCTTCACAGTACAAAGTTGTACCTCACATCTTTTTTGCGAATGCGAATTTGTCAGAGGCAGATTTTGCGAGGAAAGGAGAGGAAATGAAAAAATAGTGCAGCGCCGAGGCACTCCCCTACTGGTGCATGCAGGGTCAGTGCTATCCAAGCTGGCCCTGCTGTGTGCCTTCATGGACCGGAGAGAAGATCAGAGATCTCCTCGACCGGCCCACAGGCACTTTTCTGGAGAATCAGCAGGGGAGGAAGAGAGAACCCCAGAGCTCAAACCTGCAGCTCTAACCGAAGCGTTACTGTGGTTACCACCTGCCCACCCAAAACACAATACCCTCACACACACTGCACCCCTCACATACACACACAGCATCCCCATAAACCCATACTGCACCCCAATAAAACACTTCACCCCTCACTCACTGCACCACTCATATAGAGACTACTACCCCTATCCCCTACTACAGCCCCTATATTGGCAGACCCCAGGTAAGTTGTCAAACTGTTTTTAAGCTACTTACTCTTGGAAGGCAACACGGCACTCCTGGAACCATAACCACTACAGAGAGCTGTAGTGGTTATTGTGCCAGGATTTCTTTAGATAATCTACCAGTGCCCCTCCTGAGATTTGGTTCTGGATGTACCTGTATTCATATTACCATTGCTTTGTACAGTACAGCACTGTAGTCTGACAAAGAAAAGATCCAAAGGAAACTCAAACTTGATAACTTGCATCTCTTACATACATATTCAGTACAGTACAAATATTACAGTACTGAACATAAAAATACTGTACATACCTTTACAGTACAAAAATTATAACAATGATATACCCCCCTGGCCCTCTGCCCCTCCAAACCCCACAACATTAACATTTTAACTGTACAGTAATAAAAAAAAACACTTTTTGAACACGAGAGTCTCACGAGAGTGTGACGTATACCTGTACAGTTGTCAACAAATCTGCAGAAACTACATAATCCAGGATGGATTAAACTCCTAAGGACTGTTTCAAGCACCTTGGTGGAATTCTAGACTTTGTGCATTGGAAAATACTGCATGTAGAGTACTTAACATAAAAATACAAAAATGATAACTTTTACATTTCAACTGCACATACTGTACTGTACAGTCATCGAATCATTCAAAGTGTTGCACTTAGTGGTTCAAGGTCATTATCGGAGTT